>NC_048602.1:15891483-15932041 GCF_003668045.3 Cricetulus griseus | reverse complement strand
CTCTGATGCAGGTTAAGGGTAGAGCTTTGGATAAAACATTTACTACAATGGATGCACTCATATGGCTGTTCACCCATGTGAAATCTTTGATGGGAAATAAGGCCAGCTGTTCCTGTGCTGTGGATGTCATGATGCTCAACAAGTCTGCACTTCCTGCTGAAGGCTCTTCCACACTCACTACACTTATGAACCTTTTATTCCGTGTGAACTCGCTGATGTTGAACAATTCCGTGTTGTGTCTAAAGGCTTTCCCATGTTGGTTGCATGTATAAAGCCTGGGAGTGATATGGATTCTTCAGAGTACAGCAAGGTAAGAATTGTGGTTAGGGCATTCCCCAAAGTCACTGTCACACTGGTACATTGTTTATAACTCTCTAGTGGACAATAAGGCCAGAAGGTTGCCTACAGAACTTCCCACACTTGGTGAACTAATAACGCTTCCTCCCTTGCGGACCCTCATGCTGAAGAAGTAAGTATTAGCTGTGATAGGCTTTCCCACATGTGCTACAGGAACATGGCCTGACCCTGTGTGAAATTTTTCATTAGGAACAAGATAATAACTATTGATTTGCCCACATTCATGATATGCATAACACCTTTCTTCACTAGGAACTTTCGTGTGCCTCACAACAGGGGGTCTTCTTATGTAAATGTCCTAACATTCAGTGCACTTATGAAAGCTGAACGAGAAGAAGCCCCCACTGGTTTAGATCCTGCCTAACCAACCTCCACCATTTTGTCCTCAACATCCAACTACATCTGTGTTACGATAAATCCTTCCACCAAAAGCCGCTGACCCCACCGCCAAATGTGAGCTTTATGCCAGCCACCCGCCTGAGTTAGGGCCCAAATGAATACACAGAAACTTGTATGATATACAATGCTGCTTGGCCAATGACTAGGATTCTCATCTGTTAGCTCAGTCTCAAGTATCATAAATCTATATATTTTATAACACTTATCGGATGCCTTATTGCCGTCCCTCCTTGCCGGTGGATCACATTGTTGTGCTGGAGGAGCAAGGGGAAAAGGGACCCTTCCTGTTTTTCCTTTACTTAGTTATGAGTCTCCTTGCTATGTCACTTCCTGCCTGGATCACCACTTCTCTACTACATTTCCCAGAATCCTCTTTGACTCCTAGTCCAGTCTAACTTGTTGTCTCATTAGCAGAACAGTATTTTATTTAACAATCAATAAGATAAACATACACAGTACATTCCCCATCACATCTGCTCCCCCTGGTCCTTTTCCTTCTGTCCTTTCTCCCTTCCCACTGTCTCCATCTCCAGAAGTGGCCCATTAGAGCCACCCAACTCTTGCAGGTACTTCCAACTCCCTCACACCCATTAACCACTCTCATGCCAATATGTGCCTCAGCCTACCAAAGCAACCTGGCTGCAGTTCTCCCTTTTGAGAAGTAGTTGAGGTGATAGTCTGGTTAAACTAATTGTCCCATTTCCACTATCAGAATTTTCTCAAATAGAAAAGAACCTGGATTCCTATACTTCTAAATCTACTTCTTGTATAAAAGAGATGCACTATACCACCCAATCTTATAGACTCAACTTTCATGATATATACTTTTTTTTGACAAAAACCTACTACCTGAGGAACACAGTTGAGTTTGGGAGCAGGCTAGAGACCATGCAGACATATGCAGCTCATCCTGCAGGGGCAGAGGCTGTCCAGGTTCAGGATCCCTACTGGATTATAATACCCCAGGGGCCATTCTAGCTAGAGATCAGTTTACAACCAGCCTGCCAGATGCTCTTCCTAAGGCTGCCCTCACAAAGTAAACTCTGATAAACTTCTGTAGATACTTTTGGACAAACATGAAAATCCCTCTCATTTCCTAGAATGCCTTACAAAGGCCTTCTTACAGTATACTAACCTAGACACTGAGAAGCCAGAGCGAAGACAACTCCTTATGACATTTTTTCCCTGAACTCCCCTGATATTAGGGTTTCGCTTAGGCTTCTGTAGAAAGGACCTCTAGCATCACAGGCAGGAGAATTAAGGTGGCTTTTAAGGTATACCATGAGAGAGATGAGACAGCCATTAAAGTCACATACTAAATGAGGCCGAGGCCATCCTACCTGCGTCAGAGTCCTCTAGCCAACTTCCTAGTCCTGGCCATAAATATTTTTTAAAAAGAATTCAGATTGCCTAGCCCTGGCCATAGATAACTCTGAGTGAAGGGGCGTGGGATCTCTTGACCCAAACGCATTCATTTCTGACAGGGAGCCCAGCTGGACAACAAGGTATCAGAGTGATCCATCTCCTTCCTCTTGGACACAGGTACCACATACTCAGTCCTGAGGGAATTTTGGGTACTCAGTTCTCCTTCTTGTCTCCCTGTTGTCTGGGTAGGGGAACAGCCTCACCTACCTCATCAAACCCCACCATTCAAATGCATTTTCAGGGAATTCCCCTCACTCATTCATTTCTTGTTATAGCAACCTGTCCTGTCTTCTTACTGGGAAGGGTTCTTTAGCCAAAGTAGGAGCTTCTATTTCTTTTGCTTTTATTCCCCATTCCCCTATGTTGGGACCCAGCCCTCATGGGTTCTTTGTGAGTTGTTCTGCAACCACAGGTACCTCCTGTTTTTCTAAGCCCAGCCCACTAACATCCTGTTATGAACCTTTCTTGTTATTGAAACATTATGCCTTGCCCCATCCCCTTCTTGCTTTGTTGGCTATGGGCGGGGGTTGTGATTTCCTTGTTTATGATAGGGTATCGGGGTGCTTTCTGCTAGCAGGTGATATTTTCCCATCTCCTCTTGTATATAAGCTGCTGGCTGCAATAAACCGATGGCATTCGCTTCTACCCAATGACCCAAGTTGTGTCCTTCTTAATCCACAGACTCTCACCTGGTCTGGTTCTTCAGTTGCTGGTGCTAGCACCAGAGACAATTGGAGGTCCCACCTAGAACCCGGAAATCAGAGCTATCCTGAGGGACCAGTCCTGAAGATTGTGGCCACAAGACAAGGAAGAGGGCACTGGGGTTGACAGTCCAACTCAAAAGTAAGTAGTGCTACCATAGGTAAGTGACTGTTAGAATGAGGATTTCAAGTTCTTCATTACTTTTACAGGACCAACTCACTCATTCATTGAAACAGCAATGAACAGGCATTAAAATAAAGACAGTTCGAAGTTTTCGTGGTCTTAGCATTAGACCCTGGTTTTTGACTAGTGGGGGATTATACATTCCCGACTAGGAACAAGTAAAGAGTGATTTATAAAATACTCCTCAGAAGGAAGGGCCAGATGGAGTGCCTATGTCAGTCATTTCCTTATGGAGATTAGTCAAGGATGTCCTCTTGAGTAAGAACATTGAGGTTAAGGAACAAATAGCAGAGATAGGGGAAACCTCTGCAACCGCACAAAGTGACTTTTCTCGTCAATCTCTTGCTAAGGGATCTGAGTCCACTGATAAGGAGGATGAGGATGAGGATCATTTTGAGGAAGAAAAGGAATTGGAAGAGGAAATTAAAGATTTACAAATGCAGTTAAGGGAGATGGGAATGAAGGAAAAACTTAAGAGCATCAAAAATAAACCTTGCCCCCTGCCTGCATCTGTGCCCCCCCAGCTTATGAGAATTATACTACTTGTGTTCCTGATTCTAATGCTTCATCTCCCAAAGGGGTAGTTTTTGGAAAGTCATTGGGTTTCCCTGTTATAAGTCCCTGACCCTAATAATCCACAACAGGTCATGCTGCAGCATGTAGCCCTTAAATTTAAGGAGCGTAAACAATTGAAAGAGGCTGTCTACAGTTATGGCCCTTTGGCTCCATTCACAATAGCTATGACAGAGTCTTTCTCACCATTTAGTCTTACCAGAGAGATTGGCAATAGCTTGCTAGAGCAATGCTTAATGGAGGAGATTTTTGTTAGGTCGAGGGGAATTTTAAGAGACATGCATCATTATGGCTAATATGAACACACAGGCAGGTTTTCTTCAAAGAAATGTTGATTCGTGAAGGCACCATGAACTCTAAATTTTCCCTATCTTTTTCTTGTAAAGATATACAGAGGAAATAATCATTTAAGTCAGAATCTGTGATGGGCCACTGTGTAGGTAACAGAGGCTGCAAAGACATTCCAGGCTGTGCAGAGCCCATCACCTGATTTACTTTATTTGTGTCTCTCATCTCTGTCAACATTCTCCATTTTACAGATTTCCTTTCAATAATAAATACAGGAGATTCCACGGGCTGGTTGATTCATTGTTATGTCCAGCATTTTGCTTTTCCTAACCCAGCTGTTCTAGAAATTGTAGCTTCTTTGAAGTCATTTGCCATTGGCCAACCTAAAGTGGATTGTCATTTAATCAGTTCAAGGGGAGGGCTGTTGGTCCTGTTGTTGTATCCTGTGCTGTTCACATGAGTTGGATTAAGGTGGGTGTCTGAGACTGCAGGAATGTTTATCTGGGTATTCCATTGCTGCAGCAGATCATGACCTATAGATTCACTGGTGTATGAGACACATATGACCTCAGCCTTGCTCTGTGTCCTTCTGACCCTATGCATTCAAACCATCTATTGATTTGTTTTTAGGAGAGATAGGTTTCGAGTCCCTAAGAATTGAACATCTGCTTCCTCAAAAGGCTAATCAGAGCAAGATTTTGGAGTGATAATAGTCGCATCCTCACCTGTGACCAATAATCCCTCAATTATAAGGTTATTTATTTGTACTCTTAGCTTTGATCTTTGCTCATCAGAGAAGTCTACTAAAATATACATTTTCTCTTTCTTCCTGGAAATTCAGATTTATCCTCCAAAGTCATTCTATCATCAATAGCAGTGTGAATTTTTACAATAGTCAGTGTTTTTCTAATTGTTCTAGGAAGATATTTTTCAAGGTAAATTGGATGTATTTGAGGTAGACAGGCAGTCTTCAAACACTTCAGCGTTCTGCAGATTATGATATTTGAGATGTCTTAATAACAAAGCACTGTTGTTTATTTTTTTATTCTTTATTTTTGTAACAATGTGACATGTATGCTCCTGACAGTACCAATCTCCTTTAGAGAAGATGATGGGCAGTGAAGAAACCCCTCACTGAATTTACTTTCTTTGTGGCAAATGTTAGACATTGGGACAAAAAGTATTCTTGCCTTGACTTTTGACAGTATGCTGTCCAAATTGTGCAAGCAGCACAGAAAAGGGAGTGATTTACCAACTTTTCCAAGACAAAGTAGGACAAATGATGAGACTATCCTGATATACAGAAAAGTCTGTCAGATCTGCTAGGCCTTTAGGCTGAAGATGAATGCCTTTATGCTTAATAGGAACCTTGGGTGATTGTCCAGGAAGCTAGCTGTAATTTGTCACATTTTTTGGAAGTTCCTTGCTTGCACACCCTATTTAATCAGATAAAATTATTTCTTTCTCAGTTCTCTGATCATGTTGAAGAATTTATATTTATAGTTTTCCCTACAGCAGATTCAGTAATGAAATTCCCTAAAGAAATATAAAGTGTATATGGTTGAGAAACATACAAAAATATTTTGGCTAATGCAAGATAGAATAGAAAGTGAATTAGTTACAATCATGTGGAACTACCAAAATAGGATAGATACTGTATTACTTTTGTTAATTTGTCAAATATTTATAGACTAGACATTGTTGATGTGTGTATTGCTTGGATATTTTGTATATAGTTATTGTTCTTGTTGTGTATACTTTTTATTATATTAGTTATAACCATTTTATGTTTTAGACAAAAAAATGTAAATGCAAAATTTTGTTTGTGCTCTAAAAAATAAAGCTAGCCTGAAGATCAGGGTTTGATGTAGACACTGCTTAACCATAGAGGCCAGGCCATGGTTACACATAGCTTTAACCCACGAATTTGGGAGGAAGAAGCAGGAAGATCAGGAGTTCAAGGCCACACTGAGGTACACGAAATTCAACCAGTCTGATAGATATAAGAGCTGGGTGCGTGTGGCTCACACCTCAGGTGGAGAAAGGAGTATAAGGCTGGAGGAGGCAGTATTTAGGCTTATTCATATGGGGGATTTGTAAAGACAGGACCTCCCCAGCACTTCCATGTGAACATTTGGTACAGGTAAGAAGTCCCTATAGTGTTGGCTCCTTTAATTCTCTTATGTCTCAACATTTACCCAATTATCTGACATCTCAGTCAGCGTTTTTACTATTTAAACCAATTTGAAGAAATGCTACAGAGCACCTTTTAACCTCTACAAACACACACACACACACACACACACACACACACACACACACAGAGAGAGAGAGAGAGAGAGAGAGAGAGACAGAGACAGAGACAGAGACAGACAGAGAAACAAATGTAATAACAAAAGAAGTCATGTCCCGAGAACCCTGAGGCTGCTGTCCACACCCATCTGTGGCCAGGACACAGAGGCCTAGAGGAGCCCTGTGACACAAGTACTCTCTACAACTGGCCCTTGTCCCCTGCAGGGGGCAGAAAGGACAGATTTTGTTGTGCAGAAGCTTTATCATCATCAGCATATACTGGGCCTCTCTGTCCTTCACTGTCACATGCTCCTAGGGAGTTCAGTCGGGAGGTCATGTATGTGCACTATGGACCTGTCCCACAGACACTCTGCCCTAATGTGTTCTGCTGGGGTATTTTGGCAATGCTGCAATTGAGCAGTGATGTTTCAAGGTGCACTAGTTGTTCCCCCATATTCTCCAACAAAATCAATGCCTCATTGAAAATCAAAACATTCAGGCTCCCCTGTGAATTGCAAGGATTTTATTGTTGGAATCCTGGTTTTAGATACCTGGAGGGTAGGGTAGGGCTTGCTGCATCTATTCAGGTGAGCAGGCAAGTGGCTTCCTTGAGTCTTATGGCCCAGATGGATTCATCAACAGAATTTGTTAGCATCTATTTTCTGCTGCAAAGAGAACCCGGTGAGGCATCTGAGGTGTCAGAGGTGAAGGAGATCTCACTGAACATACATGGGACACCTCATGGGAGGGACTGAAACCTGTCTGCCAGAGCACCTGGGTCTGACCAGGGTCAAGGAGCCATCTCTCCATCCTGTCTGCCTCAAACCACATCAGGGCAAACCTTGCATGCAGCCTCCAATCCATCCTGATGAAAAGAGCCACCTGCACTTGGGTCACCATGGGCACATGTGGGACACAATGCAGAGGCAGCTGGGCAGGACCTGGAGTGTCTCAGGAGAGCCTGCAGGCAACTGTGACCACACAAGTGAATTGATTCCTGTCACATGATTACACTCAGACACATACAACTGAGGTTGTGACTGATCTTACTAGTTTTAGTGACAATCGGGGACTCAATTAGATGCTCCACATGAGTCACCTAGGCCTGGATTCTACATAGTGACCTTGGAGATCCAGAGTGCAAGAAAAAATAGTGTTTTCAGGTGCAGTGGTAGACTTGACAAGTTAGGATAAAAGACCCAGCCTGGAGAAAGAGTGCCAGGCCCTGTGCTGGGTGTGGCTGGACCCAGAAGGCTGGGCCAGAAATGCTGATGGAGGCCACGTGGTATCAGGGGGGACAGGGATCCTCAGGGTCTAGTCTGGCTGGGCTCACTGAACAGCCAAGCCTAGCTCAGGCTGCCTGATTGTCCCTTCCTGCCCCATCCTCCTGATACCAGCAGTTAGAAGAGCCAACTTTCTTTATGCACACAGAAGTTGCAGGGGCGGGGAGGAACACAGGCTCCATCTCTAACTGGGGTGAGCAGGGCAGCTCCTGGGACAGAGACAGACACAGTAGAACTCACCGGTAAACTGAGTACATTCTCCTTGTCAACCTCTGTCAACTCTCTGTCAACAACTTTCTTCAGATTTTCAGCATTTTCCAGTGTTGCATTGTCATTCTTGTATTTCTCAACAAAGTTTACATATTCAAGCAGAGATGGGCCAAGTAAAGGCTCAATCTCTTGCTTTATAGCTGCGCAAATGACACAAGCTGAAACATGAAGAAAAGGGGATCCTCCCTTGAAACCTTCTGTCAGAACACAGGAGTCCTTCCTGGGGCAGTGAAGGTGTGAGAGCACTAGAGACGCAAAATCCCCCAAACCCACAGCCTAGTACCTACCTCCCTCTGAAGCCAGGAGCAGGACAGCCCCAAGCAACAGGAGTGCACCAGGGAGTGCCATGGTAATGATGGCAGGTGCTCCTACCTAGCTCAGGCCCCTTCTATACTTGCCCTGGGCTGCTCAGTGGGCAGGCAGGGGCTGTGTCTGAGCCCCTCCAGACTCCTCCACGATCACTGTATGAAACTCCCTAGGGCTTTGTCAGGAGAGATGTGTATTTTGGCAAGAGGATAAAATCCTGGTCAACAAAGGGCCTTGTCTCAGCCTGGTGCCTTTCTTAGTATTCTGCTTAATGTCACATGTCACATGAAGACCAAAGGAAAATTTGAGTAAGGAGCCAGGCAACAGGCCCCTCAAATAAGCCTCCAGAGTGAGCCCTAGGTCACCCTGTGAGGATGGGAACTCAAGGGTTACTTAGAAGTCTCCCTAGTAGTCAATGTCTAGGATAGACCAGATCACAGACACTTGGGGACCCCTGCTCTGACTGTTTCTGTCCCTAACCCCATCTTTCCCTTGCTTCTTGGCTTCCTTGAACCACTCTCTAACCCCGAAGTCCTCCTGCTGTAGTAGTCATTCTGCAGCTTGATCTGTTCATTGTTTTGAGGTAGCATCACTAGTAATTACCCTCCTGTCTGAGAATATCTGTGTAGACCAGGCTGGCTTTGAACTCAGATATCCACCTGCCTCTGCCTCCTGAGTGCTAGGATTAAATGTGTGCTCTACACAGCCACACTGGTCCTCTTAAACCTCTATTTGATGTTTCTGGGATTTTTCATATAGGATCTGGCCCAGGTTAACCATGTGTTCATAAAATTCCTAACAAGGGAGGAAGGGGGAGTGTGTGTGTGTGTGTGTGTGTGTGTGTGTGTGTGTGTGTGTGTGTGTGTGTCTTTGTGTATGGTATGTGTTTAGGACATGGATGTGTGGTTTGTATGTGTTTCTGTAATATGTATGTGTGCTGTGGGGGGTGCATGTGTGTTGTTTTGGGTGTTGTGTGTATATTGTGTGTTTATGGTATGGAGTTTGTGGTGCATGTTTGTGCTGTGTTATGTGTATGTCTGTATGTGGTGCTGGTATATGTGGATTGTGTGTGGAATGTGTGTGTGTGGCATAGGTGTGTATGTATGTGGTTTACTTACATATGTCTGTGATGTATGTAATATGTGTGTGTTTCTGAGTTGTGTTTGTGTGGTGTGTGTAGTATGTGGATGTGTGGTGTGTTCATGTTATATGGTGTGTATGTTTCTACAGTATGTATTGTGCTATGGTGGGCCATGCATGTATGTGGTACATGTGTGTTGTTTTGGGTGGTGTGTGTTTGTGGTACATGTGTATGCTAGGTGTGTTGTGTATGTGTGTAGAATGTAGGTGACTGGGGTTTATGTGGGTTGTGTGTGTCATGTGTGTGTGCAATGTGTTTGTATGGTTGTGTGTGGAGTGTGTAGTATGTGTGTGTCATGTGTGTTTGTTTTTGTGTGATGTATGTGTAGTATGTTGTGGGTATGGTGTATTTGTTATTACATATGTGTGTATGTGTGGTGTGAGTGTGTGGTGAATTCAGATTCATCTGTGGCTGGCTAGAAGCAATGTTAAAATCCTTTAACAGTACCTGGTCTTGTGTCAACACTTTCAGTCCTAGCACACAGGAGACAGAGGCAGGTGGATCTCTGTGAGACTGAGGTCAGCTTGTTCAGCACAGAGAATTCCAGGCCAGCCAGAATTACACTGTGAGATGTAGTTAATACCACTATGATGTCATCAAGTACCATATAAGAGGGACAGGCAGATATGGTTTCAACATGGCTAGGCCATACACAGCAACCCCACCTTGGTCCCCAGGGTGACAGTGCTGAGAGGTAGTGATGGTGGGTGGTGACAAGCAGGCAGAGCTCCTGCCCTAGTACTGACTTCCATCAGCTCCCCTGAACTCCCCACCTCTCACCATGAGTTCACACAGTTCAAGCATTAGCAAGATGTGACTGCCCTATATGGGCTTGTCAAGACTCCAGCCCATGAACCAAATTAACTTCTTTCCCACATACAGTGCTGAGTCTGGGTAGTTTGGTCATAGCAATGAAATGCAGATTACAACACTAGAGTACACGTGCATCCTGTACATAAGAACACGCTGGGCTCTACCACAGCATGGAGCTCTACACCCTGTCCCCAATTCCCCAGCTCCTCTTTCACTGGCTGCTTTTGTGTTCCTTAGATGTCTAATGGCTCAGGAGATCAAGGCATGTGCCACTCTGTCCCAGGGACACCACATAGGAGTTGTCAACAATGGAGGGCTAGCTGGCTTCTCTCAAGTCTATAAGCAAGACCTTTCTGAAAAATTGAAACATCAGGATCTTCCAACTTAGCCCAGGCTAGTGAGAAACTCTCAACACCCTTGCCCTGCCTCCATATTCACCTTACATAAGTGCTTGTGTAATTTGGCTGGTATTCATTTTTAAAAGTAAAGACTCCAAGAGTTTTTGATCAGTCAGAACTACGTAGTTTGTTGTTAAAGGCATTGACTCTCCCTTTCTGTCCATCAGGAGTGACAGATGAAGTTTGCCAAATACTTAGAGAGGCATTAGCCTTTAACTTACTGGTCACACAAGCCAAACGGTATCTGAATCCAGTAACCGTTTTTTGGCAAAGAGGTGCCAAGCACTAATATTCACTCGTGATCTGTCCACTATATCCTCTAGTTCTTGTTTTGATGACCTTGCAGGTCTATGGCTGCTGAGGTCCAGCTAGGCCTTTCTATGCCTTGGAAGTATTAGGAATGAATACAAGGGAATCCTGTGGCTAACAAATGTCTACTGGTAGGTGACACCTGCAGCACTCTGCCAGTTTGTCAGAGCTGGCATCAGGCTTTCTTGTAGATGTCACAGAGGTTTAGTGCCTTGGCCTTAGATGTCAGAGGAAATGTGACAACTACACCTTTCCCCACTAAGTGGAAATTCTCACTTGAACCATTAACATTCTGTGACCAGATATCTCTACTCTTTTCCTACCTACTCACATTGTTCTATATGTGTGTATGCGCAATTTTTTATGTGGTGTGTGTGTGTGTGTGTGTGTGTGTGTGTGTGTGTGTGTGTATACATGAGAGGACAGTTAGGAGGAGCCAGTCCTATTCTTCTACCCCGTGGTTTCTGGGATTTGAAGGGATGCAGTCCATCATGGTGGGGGAAGCCTGGTGCAGAAGCTTGTCTTGGTTGATCGCATCGACAATCAGGAAGTAGAGAGACATGAATTCCCAGGCTGCTTTCTTCTTTCCATACCATATAGACACTGGTCCACACTGCCTACATAAAGTCAGAATGCCTACATCAATTAAGGTATTCTTAAAACTTCACACTGGAAGATCTTTGTTTGCATGCTGACTGTAAATGCATCAGGAGGACCATGAAGATCAGCCAACACACATTGCAAGTGTCCTCCTGCAGGAATCACACATCACTGTGGACAATCTCATATGTGAAACAGATGCCTGAGGGACATTGTTTGATTTGAACTTGAGACTGTCCACACACGCAGCATAGTCTATGGGCAGAGGAGAGTTGATGGTACAAGGACAAATCCCTCCACATGGACTCTACTCATTGTACTGTTAGAGACCTGCTTCCTGGTAGAGGTGAGAAAGACAAGAGCAGGACAACAGAAATGAGCTACCATGGCAGTGAGGGGGAAATTGCAGCATGATGCAGTTGATGGGACAAAAACACCACCAGAACCTGAACTAACATGGTGAGACTAACCTGGGTGACCTTAGAATTACAGCCTGCTGGCAATGTAGTTTGATTATAAAAGTAACAAGTAGGAAAGATTCTCACTATCTCCTTGCTTGTTGCCAAGTAATGGAGAAGTCATTTTTTAAACCTTTGCTATTTACATGATGTTTCTTATGAAATTCTGAGGCTTCCAGCACACTTCCAATTGATAAACAATCAAACTCATCATTGCCTTGTGCTAGTGGGCCTGGAAGAGCCATATGGGATCTGATATGTTAAATGTATATAGGATTACTTCTGTTTCTGATTGTTTCCTGTAATTGTAAAAACAGAGAAGTTAATTCTGTATTATCAGGAATGAATTCTGCAGTCTCAAATATAAGATGACTCTCTCTGCATATTGAGAATCAGTAACTATATTAAGAGATTATGTAAAACCCATAAGTACCATGAGAATTGCATAAAATTCTGCCTTCTGTACAGATGTATATGGACTTTGAACTAATTTACTTACATCGCATGCTTTATAACCTTTCTTACCTGATTTCTTGGCATCAGTGTACAAGTTAAGAACTCCAGAAATGGGAGTTTGTCTTACAATGTGTGGAAGAATCCAGACTGTCTTTTTAAAGAATTTAATTCTGTCAGGTTTGGGACAGTTGCTGCTAATTGTTCCGGAAAAGTCAATAAGACCTATTTGCCAATATTCATTATCCTCCCACAAGAAATGTCCTTATTATTTAAACATAATTTAATTACTGCTGGACCTTTCCAGTCACTTGACAAAGTCTTAATTTGCCCTTTAAAATCAAATCAGAAACCTTTTCTAATATGCCGACCTGGTCCATAACGAGGTGAGTGACCCTCTGCTCTTACCCAACTCCTGTCCAAAGCCCCATTTGCCCTGATCTCCCTGGGCCTGTGCCTGGTTGGGATAGACACTCCAGGCAGGGAGGAGATTCCTGAATCTGGAAACACCCCACTCTTCCTTCCCTTTCCACCAACCTGATTCATAACAATGTAAGTAAGCCTCTGCTCTTGCCCAACTCCTGTCCAAAGTCCCATTCACCCCAATCTTCTGGGGCCTGCGCCTGCTTGGGATAGACACACCTAGGCAGGGAGGAGCTCCCTGAATCTGGAAACAACCCACTTTTCCTTCCCTTTCCACTGACCTGATCCATAACGAGTTGAGTGACCATCTGCTCTTAACCAACTCCCATCTAAAGCCCCATTCACCCCGATCTCTTTGGTCCTGCACCGGATTGGAGTAGACCTGCCCAGGCAGGGAGAACTCCCTGAGTCTGGAAACATCCCACTCTTTCTTCCTGTTCCACCGACATGACCCTTACAGAGGCCTAACTCATTCAGAGTGAGGAGACTAGAAGAGGCAAGACAATCCAGAGCTGCCAACATTGAATCCCTGGCCCAAACACACCACTGGGTCACAAGAGGAGATAGAGTGACCCTACCTGCCCCCACTGGAAGAAGATATGGTAAGAAGACAGAATAAGAACTCACTCAACAACAGAAAAACCAATATGACACCACCACAAACTAGAGACTCCACACCAGCAAGATCTGAAAAGCCCAACACAGAGCATGAAGAGGAGATGAACCTCAAAAATTATCTCAGCAACATGATAGAGATATTTAAAGAGGAAACAAGAAAATCCCTTAAAGAAATAGAAAAAAAAAAGCAAGGAAAAATTACACAAAATGGAGGAAAAGACAAACCAAAAAATTCAAGAAATAAAATCTCTTAAAGAATCTAAAGAAACCCAAGAAAAAAACAACCAAACAAATAATGGAAGCTCTTGAAACAGTTCAAAGAATGAAGGCTGAAATAGACACAATAAAGAAAACACAGAATGAGGTGATGCAGGAAATGGAAAGGCTGGATAAACGATCAGGAATTAAACATGTGAGTAAAACTAATAGAATTCAAAAGATGGAAGAGAGAATCTCAGCTATTGAAGACTCGCTAGAGGATATACATTCATCAACCAAAGAAAACCTCAAGTCCAACAAATCCCTAACACAAAATAACCAGGAAATATGGGACACCATGAAAAGACCAAACCTAAGAATAATAGGTATAGAAAAAGGTGAAGAAACACTGCTCAAAGGTACGGAAAACACATTAAACAAAATCATAGAAGAAAAGTCCCCCAATCTATAGAGGATATGCCTATGAAAGAACAAGAAGCTTCAGAACACCAAACAGACTGGCCAACAAAAATAGTCCCCCTGACACATAATAAACAAAACACCAAATCATCTACAGAATAAAGAGAAAATATTGAGAGCAGCAAAGGAAAAAAACCCAAGTAACATAAAGGCAAACCAATCAGAATCACACCCGACTTCTCAATGGAAACTCTGAAAGCCAGAAGGTCTTGGATAGATACCCTACAAGCACTAAGGGAGCATGGATGTCAACCCAGACTACTGTACCCAGAAAAACTTTCAATCACTATAGATGGAGAAAACAAGATATTCCATGACAAAAACAGATTTAAACAATACATATGCACAAATCCAGCACTACAGAAGGTTCTGGAAGGAAAACTCCAACCCAACGAACATAACTACACTCACAAAAACACAGGCAATAGATAATCTAATTTTACCAAACACAAAAAGAAACAGGAGGGCGAAATCCAAACACAATGACACCACCAACAATAAATCCAAAACAAAGAAGAACCAATGAACAATGGTCATTAAGATCCCTAAATGTCAATGGTCTTAACTTACCCATAAAAAGATATAGGCTAACAGAATGGATACGAAGACAGAATCCATCCTTCTGCTGTTTACAAGAAACACACCTCAATTTCAAAGACAGGCGATACCTCAGAGTAAAAGGATGGGAAAAGATTTTCCAATCATATGGGCCCAAGAAACAAGCTAGTGTAGCAATCTTAATATCTAACAAATTAGACTTCAAACTAAAACCAATCAAAAGAGATGAAGAAGGGCATTTCATACTCATCACAGGAAAAGTCCATCAAGATGAAGTCTCAATCCTGAACATCTATGCCCCAAATATGAAGGCACCCACATTTTTAAAAGAAATATTACTAAAGCTCAAACCACATATAAAACCACACACACTTAAAGTAGGAGACATCAGCAACCCCCCCACACACCACTAGACAGGACTGCCAGACAGAAAATTAACAAAGAAACAAAAGATCTGACAGAAGTCAAGACCCAACTGTGTTTAACAGATATCTATAGAACATTCCATGCAAACACAAAAGAATATACCTTCTTTTCAGCACCACATGGAACCTTCTCTAAAATTGACGACATAGTTGGCAGCAAAGCAAACATCCACAGTTACAAAAGAATTGAAATACCCCCCTGTATCTTATCAGATCACCATGCATTAAAGCTAGAATTCAACAGCAATATGAATTGCAGAAAACATACGTATTCATGGAAAATGAATAACACACAATTGCACCATTCCTGGGTTGAGGAAGAAATAAAAAAAAATTAAAGACTTCCTAGAATTTAATGAGAATGTAGACACAACATACACAAACTTATGGGACACTCTGAAAGCAGTGCTAAGAGGAAAGTTCATAGCACTAAGTGCCCATATGAAGAACCTACAGAAAAGTCACAATAGAGAATTGACTGAACAACTGAAAGCTTTAGAACAAAAAGGAGCAAACTCACCAAGGAGGAATAGATGCCAGGAAATAATCACCCTGATGGCTGAAATCAATATAGTAGAAACTAGGAAAACAGTACAAAGAATCAATGAAACAAAGAGTTAGTTCTTTGAGAAGATCGACAAGATAGACAAACCTCTAGTCAAACTAACCAAAAGACAGAGAGAGAGCATACTAATTAACAAAATCAGAAACAAAATGGGGGATATAACAATGGACACTGAGGAAATCCAGAGAATCTTCAGGTCATTCTTTGAAACACTGTACTCCACAAAATCCAAAAATCTAAAGGAAATCGACAGTTTTCTGGATAGATATCACTCACCAAAATGAAACCAAGAAGAGATAAGCAGTTTAAATCGAGCTATAACCCCTTATGAAAAAGAAGCAGTCATAAAAAGCCTCCCAACCAAAAAAAAATGCCCAGGGCCAGATGGTTTCACTGCAGAATTCTACCAGAAATGGAAACAAGTGCTAATTCCAGCACTCCTCAAACTGTTCTGCTCAATAGAAGCAGATTGGATATTGCCAAAATCTTTCTATTAGGCTACAATCACTTTGATACCCAAGCCACACAAAGATATGACTAAGAAAGAGAACTACAGACTGATATCCCTCATGAACATCATTTCTAAAATATTCAATAAAATATTGGCAAATCGAATCCAATAACATATCAGAAAAACCATACACCATGATCAAGTAGGCTTCATACCAGGGATGTAAAGATGGTTCAACATATGAAAATCCATCAATGTAATCCACCTTCTAAACACACTGAAAAAGAAAAAACACATGAACATCTCAGTAGACTCTGAAAAAGCCTTTGACAAAATCCAACATCCCTTCTTGATAAAGATCTGGAGAGAACAGGAATAACGGGAACATATCTAAACATGATAAACCCAATATACACCAAACCAGTAGCCAACATAAAATTAATGGAGAGAAACTCAAAGCGTTTCCTCTAAAATCAGGAACAAGACAAGTCTATCTACCCCCTCCATATCCTCCAGTAAGTAAAGAAAAGGAGATCAAATGGATACAAATTGGAAAGGAAAATGTCAAACTTTCACTATTTGCAGATGACATGACAGTCTATATTAGAGACCCGAAAAACTCTACCAGGGAACTCCTACAGCTGATAAACACCTTCAGCAAGGTAGCAGTATACAAAATTAACTAAAAAAAATCAGTAGCCTTACTAGATACAATGAGAAAGAAATCAGGGAAAAATCACCTTTCACAATATCAACAAGCAACATAAAGTATCTTGGGTTAACACTAACCAAAAAAGTGAAAGACCTGTACATTAAGAAGTTTGAGACTTTAAAGAAAGAAATTAAAGAAGATACCAGAAAATCGAAAGATCTCCTATGCTCCTGGATAGGTAGAATCGACACAGTAAAAATGGCAATCCTGGCAAAAGCAATCTACCACTTCAACTGAATCCCCATCAAAATCCCAACACAGTTTTTCACAGACATTGAAAGAAAAATACTCGACTTTATATGGAAAAATAAAAAACCCAGGATTGCCAAAACAACTCTT
This sequence comes from Cricetulus griseus, assembly GCF_003668045.3. Taxonomy (NCBI): domain Eukaryota; kingdom Metazoa; phylum Chordata; class Mammalia; order Rodentia; family Cricetidae; genus Cricetulus; species Cricetulus griseus. The sequence continues at coordinate 15,915,022 of NC_048602.1, read as the reverse complement.
CACAATAAAGGATCTTCTGGAGGGATCACCATCTCTGACTTCAAGCTCTACTATAGAGCCATATTTCTGAAAACAGCTTGGTTTTGGCTCAAAAATGGACAGGTAGATCAACGTAATCAAGTTCAAAACCCTGATATTAATTCATGCACCTTATATTTGAAAATTGTGCTAAATCTATACAACGGGAAAAAGATGGCATCTTCAACAAATGATGCTGGCACTATTGGATTCGGGCATGCAGAAGATTGCAGATAGATCCATACTTGTCACCATGCACAAAACTTAAGTGCAAATATATCAAAGTTCTCACCATAAATCCATCCACACTGAATCTTCTAGACGAGAAAATGGAAATTACCCTTGAACAAATTGGCACAGGAGAACACTTCCTGAACATTATGCCAGTAGCATAGAAATTGAGGTCTGCAATTAATAAATGGGACGTACTGAAACTGAGAAGCTTCTACAAGGCAAAGGACGCCGTCAGTAAGATAAAACGACCACGCATGGAATGGGAAAATATCTTAACTGATCCCACATCTGACAGAGGGCTGATTTCCAAAATATATAAGGAGCTCAAGAAGCTAGCCACCAAAACACCAAACAATGAAATTAAAAAGTGGGGTGCAGAACTAAATAGAGAATTCTCAACAGATGAATCTGAAATGGCTGAAAGACACTTAAGAAGGTGTTCAACATCCTTTACCATCAGAGAAATGCAACTCAAAACAACTCTGAGATACCACTTAAGAAAGTGCTCAAAATCCTTTACCATCAGAGAAATGCAACTCAAAACAACTCTGAGATACCACCTCATACCTGTCAGAATGGTTAAAATCAAAAATACCAATGACAATCTATGCTGGAGAGGATATGGAGAAAAATGAAAACTCCTCCATTGCTGGTGGGAGTACGAACTTGCAAGACCACTCTGGAAATCAGTATGGAGTTTGCTCACAAACAAGGAATCAGTCTACCTCAAGATCCAGCCATTCCTCTCTTGGGTATATACCCAAATACTGCATGTCCATACAATAAGGACATATGTTCAACGATGTTCATAGCAGCATTGTTTGTAATAGCCAGAACCTGGATGCAACCTAGATGCCCCTCAGCTGAAGAATGGATTAAGAAAATGTGGTATATTCATACAATGGAGTACTACTAAGCAGAAAAAAGCAATGGAATCTTTAAATTCGCAGGCAAATGGATGGAACTAGAAGAAACCATCCTGAGCGAGGTAACCCAGTCACAAAAAGAAAAACATGGAATGTAATCAGTCATATATGAATTTTACACATAGAGCAAAGGATTACCAGCCTATAATCCTCTTCACCAAAGAAACTGAGAAACATGAAGGTCTCTAAGGGATAAATGGTCCTCAGGAATGGGAAGTGTCATGAGCTCCTGAGCTAATTGGGAGCATGAGCGTAGGAGAGAGGGACCACCCACAATAAGAGCAAGAGAAGGGGAGTAGAGGAGAGAAAATGGAGGAGCAGAAATATTGAGTTGGTGGAAGAATAGAGGAGATAGAGCAGGATGAGAGATACCATATCAGAGGGAGCCACTATAGGTCCGAGAAGAGATCTGGAACTAGGGAGATCTCCAGAGACCTACAAGGATGACACGATCTGACAATCCAGGCAATGGAGGAGAGAATAACCTAAAAGCCCTTCCCCTTAAATGAGATTGATGAGTACTCTTTATGCCATCCTAGAGCCCTCATCCAGTGGCTGATGGAAGCAGAGACAGACATCCACAGAAATACACAGATCTGAAATCTGGAATTTAGTTGAAGAGAGGGAGGAATGAAGAGCGAAGGGGTCTGTACCAGGTTGAAGATACCCACACAAACAGTTGGCCTGAACAACGGAGACTACATCGACCCCAGATGCTATCTGGGAGACCAGTACAAGGTTGATCCAGACCCCTGAACATGGATGTCAATACGGAGGCCTCTGCACTCCAGGGAGGCTCTGGTAGTGGATTAGTATTTTTCCCTGGGGTAAGATGGGACTTTGAGAGCCCATCCCACGTGAAGGGTTATACTGTGGCTCTGGACACATGGGGAAGGGCCCAGGACCAGCACAGGAAGATTTGGTGGACTTTGCACTGCCTTGGGAGTGGTGGGTGGATGGGCTCGGGGTAGGTTGGGGGTGAGGGAGTAGGGTTGGTGTTAGGGGAAGGAGAGGGAGAAGGGACTTACTTGTGAAACAAGCTTGTTCCCTAACTTGAACTAATAAAAAAAGAAACTTTTTCTATATATGTCTTTAACTTTTTATTCTGTTTATGTGGCAGAAATATCCACTCCAATATGGTGTCTTCCCTCTGCATCGGAATCATAGAAGGATATTCTCTGGATGACAAGATAACCAGAATAGAGTCTAAATTAAGGTTTTTTGACCTGCATGCACATCCATTATTGTGTTTTCTACCCATTGTAACTCTTTTTCTGCCTCAGCAGATAATATTCTTGGACTGTTTAGGTCCTTATCACCTTTGAGGGCAATTTTTAAATGCTTTAGGTCATGTCCTTCTACAACAATAATCATCTGTAATTGAGAAATTTCCCCTAATAATTTCTGAAGAGAATTAAATTGTACCTTTGAGGTCTGATTCTTTGTAATTCTATCTTGTAACCTAAATAGTTAATAGCATCTTCTCTTTGTATCTTTTCTTGGCAATCTGTAACCCCAATGAGTCAGAAATTCCTTCACCAATTCACACATACATTCTAATGTTTCCTTATTGGAATCTGATAAAAAGAATATCATCCGTGTAATGATAAATAAGAGATTGTGAAAATCTCTTATTCATTACTTCCAGAAGTTGCTGTACAGAGTGCCGACAAAAAGTAGGGCTATTTAGCATTCCCTGTGGCAAAAGTCTCTACTGATATCTCCTAACTACCTGTGAATTATTAAAAGTTGGTACAGTAAATGCAAATTTTTCTCTATCATTTTCTTGTAACGGAATTGTGAAAAAACAGTCTTTTAGATCAATGACTATGATTGACCATCCTTTAAGTATCAAGGAAGGGAGTTGGCATTCCATGTTGCAGAGAGCCCATTGGTTGAATTACCTTATTTATGTCTCTGAGTACTGTTAGCATTCTCCACTTACCTGACTTGTTTTTGAAAACAAATACAGGAGAATTCCAAGGACTGGATAATTTCCTCTATATGTCCAGCATCTAGCTGTTCCTGTACTAACTTTTCTAAAGCCTCTAGCTTCTCAGAGGTCATAGGCCATTGTCCTACCCAAACAGGGTCATCTGTAAGCCACTTCAATAACAGGGCCGTTGGCTCCTCTGAAGGTCCATCATTTGTACCTAGTTAATGTACAGCATGGAGGGTTGTTAACCATTTTCCATTTCATCTTAACAGACCTTTTCTACTATCTAAAGATTTTACATAATTTGTATCGACACTGGAGGAATATTAATATGAGAATTCCATTGCTGTAAAAGATGTCGACCCCAGAGATTTATAGCTGTATCTGCCACGTATGGTTTCAGTTTCCCTGTCTGTCCTTCTGGTCCAATGCAGACCACTGAGTTAACACTCTGTCGAACTCTAGATAGAGTTCCAATTCCTAAAAATTGTACATTTGCCTCTTTATGAGGACATTTCTGAGGCCAAGGCTTTTGGGTAATATTAGTCCCATCTGCCCCAGTGTCTACTAAGCCAGAAATTACTTTATTATTAATTTTCACTTTTAACTGTGGTCTTTTATCATTAACAGAAGTTTGCCAAATTATACGTTTCTCATTTTGTTCTGTCACATTTGATTCTTCATCACTCTTCAAATTACCACCTAGAATAGTATTATTTTTGATAATAGGCAAAGAACTATCCATCCTGTGAGAGATTGTCTTCCACTGCTACTGGGAACAACTGGACCTTTCTTGATGTGGGGGCCTTCTTGAGCCCCCTCCGGGGTTTCCTGGCCTTAACGGGTTTCCTTGCATGGCACTGGTCGATTTACAACCATTGGTACAGTGTCTGCCCTTAACGTATCTTCTACACAATCCAGAAGGCAGTGACCTTCCATATGAGACATTGTTAGAATTTGTTTGTCTACAATTTCTCTTGATATGTCCCATTCTACCACAGCTGAAACATCTAGGTTCTTGGCGCCTTGATGGTCTCCTGGGGAAGGCTTTTCCTACCCAAGGTTCTGGTTCATAGTAGTAGTAACCTCTAGCCTCTTGGTACCTATGTTGACCTCTGTAAGGTGTTGTTCCTTGCCAAGCCATTACATTCTCACCTCTAGAACTTTTAATCTGTTGCCTTTTTAAACCTTTCAAGATGGCTTCTCCCACCCAAGTTCGGTATCTTGCACATTATAGTCAAAGTTGGCTGCATGCAAAACCCAATCGTCTAGGGGAGGTGATCTGATCTTTAAAGGCAAAAGTATTCTTTTGCATATTGGGTTTGCAGTTTCATAAGATATTGTATATATAATTGATTGTCTTGTTTCCGGATCTGTTGCCTGTAATTCTACTGCCCTAGTTTCCTTTGTAAGAAGTTCTGGAACTGTTCTATAGGTCACTGTTCTATTCTGGTATAAGCTTCTAGGCATTCTCCTGGCTCATGAACCTTATCCCAGGCATTTAATTTTGCTTTCCTTCATAGGGGCAGTATGTAGTCGTCATATTCAGTCTGAACCTGTGGGTTAGGATAAATACCCTCACCAAGAATCTTATCTAGGGTGGCTTCAAAATCTTCCTTTATGCCTTGACACTCAAGGAGCTTCGATTATTCCCTCAACAATGCTCTTCATTGGTTTTGGCATGAATTCTCAAGTACAGCTGCTACCAATTGTTCCCAATCTGTGGGTGTCACCCTGTTAAAGGTTTCCCATGAATGTAATAGCTGTTTTATGTATGGGCTATGGAGACCATATGAGACAACCGATTCAGTAATATTCTTAAGGTCCTTCAGCTGTATAGGTTGCCATTCATAAGCCATCTGTCCTTGAGGGTGTTTCTTAGAAGCTGGCTTTTCTACCATGGTAGCCGGGTACACTAATGGTGTATGAGTAACAACCTTAGAAGAATAGTCATGATACCTTGATACCAGGTTGTAGTGATTCTGCTTCTGAGGCATTCCAATGATCTTTAAGCCTAGTAATGATATCCTTATGAAAAGTTTTAATCTCCTTAAATATAAAGGATTCCAAGCATGTTAATGAATCTGTAAATTGCTCTAACTGCTCCTCTATATGTTTTTCTAGGTCTTTAATAAATCATCCTTAGGCAGCATCTGGATGGTATGGAAACTGCCTTCTAGGTATTGGAGTATAGATTCGAGGTCATGATTTATTGATTTTGAGTCCTCAGCAATTGACCATATGGACCTATGTAATCTCTCCTCCCTGCACTGTAAATTATCTTCCAAACATTCAAATCTAGACACAAATTTGTGATCTGCTACCTTAGATGCTTCAATAATTGATTGAATGTCATTGTCCAATTCTTCAACCCTATCTTGGGTATTTTGCACCTTTGCATTTAGTTTCTGGGTAACAGTGCCTATCTGAGTTTCTAGCTGGCTACAGATATTCTTTAGCTCATTACAGTCTTCTGACAGTCTAGCCTCTAAGGCCTCAGACATGGAGGATCTCTCTGTGTTTATCTTATCCAAAATACAGTGCATCTCATCTTGGGTAACAGACAGGTCTTTCTTTAGCCTATTGGACAGAGGGCCAAGCTTATGATCCAATTTCTGTTCCACTTGCTGCACAATTGTTTTCTGACCTAATCTGTTTTCCAAAACCTCATTGTTTAAAGCTGTTATTTCCTGTAAGTAGGGGGGGAGGTTATCCTTATTCCTGAGTCCTCTGGCTAGTAATATTATTTGTACCAGCAAGATAACTGCCATTATGGCATACTGGACAGTAATTGGCAAATTAGCATCCCCCTCAATCATTGAATTCACATAATAAGCAAAAATATTACCAATTTTAGCAAATGATAAATATTCTGCCATAATTTTACCTGATTTCTACTCCAGATGCAGTAATTATCTTTGACCAGTAGGTGGCATAGGCATTCAGTTACTTGGTGTGGTGTTTGGTGTGCCCCAAATACTAAGACATCAAATTTCATAATGTAAAATTACCATAACTCAAATCACACAAAAAACCTTACACACTTACCACTAGTGGGAGATTTAAACACCCCACTCTCACCACTAGATAGGACTACCAGACAGATACCTAACAAAGAAACAAAGGAACAAACTGAAGTTATGACCCAATTGCGTTTAACAGACATCTATAGAACATTCCATTCAAACACAAAAGAATATACCATCTTCTCAGCACCACATGAAACCTTCTCTAAAATTGACCGCATACTTGGCAACATAGCAAACATTAACAGGTACAGGAAAATTCAAATAGTTCCCTGTATTTTATCACACCACAATGATTTAAAGTTAGAATTCAACAACACATATTGTAGAAAAACTACAAACTCATGGAAATTATATAATAAGCAACTGCAGCATTTCTGGGTCAAGAAAGAAATATAAAAGAAATAAAAGCCTTTCAAGAATTCGTGAGAAGGAAGACACAACATAACAAAACTTATGGGACAATTTGAAAGCCTTGTTAAGAGGAAAGTTCATAGCACTAAGTGCCCACATGAAGTAAGTAGAGAATAGTCACAATAGAGAATTAACGGCACAACTGGAAGCTCTAGAACAAAAAGAAGTAAACACACCCCAGAGGAGAAGATGCCAGCAAATAATCAAATTGAAAGTAGGAAATTGAAATTAGAAAGTAGGAAAACAATACAAAGAATCAATGTAACAAACAGTTGGTTCTTGGAGAAAATCACCAAGATAGAAAAAACTTCATCCAAACTCACCAAACTGCAGAGAAAACATGCAAAGTAACAAAATAAGAAATGAAAAGGGAGACTAACAACAGACAGTGAGGAAACCCAGAGAATTCTCTGGTCATATTTTGAAAACCTGAACTCCTGATATTCGAAAATCTAATGGAAACAGACAATTTCCTGGATGGATATCACTTACCAAATTTAAACCAAAAACCAATAAGCAATGAAACAGTCCTGTAACTTCTATTGAAATAGAAGTCACCAAAAGTCTACCAGGCACAAAAAAAGCTCAAGACTAGATGGATTCAGTGCCGAATTCTACCTGAAATTCAAAGAGGACATAATACAAATACTCCTCAAACTACTCCACACAATAGAAGCAGAAGGTTCATTACCAAACTTTTTTTAGGAGGCTATTATTACCTTGGTACCCACACCATATAAAGACAAAACTAAGAAAGAGAATCACAGACCAACATCTCACATGAACATTGGTAAGACATCTCAATAAAATGCTGGCAAATCCTATACAAGAACACCTCAGAGAAATCATTTACAATAATCAAGTAGGCTTCATCCCAGGAATGAAGGAATGCTACAACATAGGAAAATCTATCAATGTAATCTACCATGTAAACAAATGAAAAAATACCCACATGATCATCTCACTAGATGCTGAAAAAGACTTTGACAAACCCCAACACCCTTTCATGATAAAGGTTCTGGAGAGATCAGGGATAACAGGAACATGCCTGAACATAATGAAATCAATATACAGTAAACCATCAGCCAACATCAAACTAATTGGAGAGAAACTCAACAGGATTACCTTAAAATCAGGAACAAGACAAGGCAGTTGACCATCTCAATATTTCTTCAATATTGTACTTGAAGTTATATCTAAAGCAATTAGACAACAAAAGGAAATCAAGGAGATCCAAATTGGAAAGAAGTCCAACTTTCACTATTTGCAAATGATATGTCAGTTTACATAAGTGATCTGAAAACTCTACCAGGGAAGTTGTACAACTGATAAACACCTTCAGTACAGTGGCAGGATACAAGAATAACTCAAAAAAATCAGCAGACCCAATATATACTGAGGATAAATGGGCTGAGATAGAAATCAGGAAACATCACAATTTACAATAGCCAGAACCAACATAAGACATATTTGAGTAACACTAACATTTTAATACTAAGTGTAAAACCTGTATAAAAAGATCTTTGAATCTTTAAAGAAAGAAATCAACTAAGATACCAGGAAATGAAAATATCTCCAGTACTTTTGTATAGATAGGATCAACAGGCTAAAAACGCCAATGTTACCAAAAGCAATTAACAGATTCAAAGCTTTCCCCATCAAAATATTGGCACAATTCTTCATAGATCTTGAAAGAACAATAATCAATTTATATGGAAAAACGAAAGACTCAGGATAACCAAAAGAACCCTGTACAATAAGCAAACTTCTGGAGACATCACCATCCCTGACTTCAAGTTCTATTGTACAGAAAACAGCTTGATATTGGTATAAAAATAGACAGGTAGAAAATCAGATTTGAATTGAAAACCCAGATATTAACCCACACACCCAAGAACACATGAATTTTTAAAAAGAAGCTAAAATTATACAATGGAAAAAAAGTATCATCAAAAAATATTACTGCCATAACTGGATGCTGGCATGGAGAAGACTGCAGGTAGAACATGTTTATCTCCATGCACAAGACTTAAGTCCAAATGGATCAAAACATAATCATAAACCAGACACCCTGAAACTCTTAAAAGAGAAAGTGAGAAGTACCCTTGAAAAATTGGTAGACAACACACCCTGAACATAACACCAGTAGTATAGACACTGGGATGGTCCATTAATTACTGGGACATTCTGAATCTGAGAAGCTTCTGTATTACAAAGGATATAGTCAGGAAGACAAAAGGTCAGCCCATATAATGGGAAAAGATAGTCACCAACTCCACATCTGACAGAGAACTTATTTCCAAAATAAACAAAGAACTTAAGAAGCTAGCCACCAAAACACCAAATATTCCAATTAAAAATTGGGATACAGAAATAAAGAATTCTCAATAGAAGAATCTAAAATGGCTGAAAGATACTTAATAATTTGATCAACATCCTTACTCATCATGGAAATGCAATTCAAAACAACACTAAGATACCATCTTACATCAGCCACAATGGCTATAAACAAAAATACCAATGACAGTCTATAATGGAGAGGATGTGGAGAAGGGGCAAAGAAAACTCCTCCATTGCTGGTGTGAGTACAAACATATTTAGCCACTTGGAAAATCACTATGGAAATTCCTCAGAAAAAAATGTCTATCTACCTGAAGTAGAGGCAGGTGAATATCTGTGAGTTCAAGACCAGCCTAATCTACAAGATCTAGTTACTGGACAGGTGCCAATGCCACATAGAAACCCTGTCTTGAAAAACACTATAAAAAACAAAGCAATAGCAAATAAAATCAACCTGAAAGTCCAGCAATTCCACTCTTGGACATATACCCATAGGATGCGTGGAAATATGGATGGAGAAAATGTAGATTTACAAAATGGAGTATTACTCAGTGGAAAATAAAACAATGATATCTTGAAATACAGAAGCAAATGGAATGAACTGTAATAAATTATCCTGAGTGAGTAAATGCAGCACAGAAAAATAAGCATGGTATGTACACACTCATATATATATATATATATATATATATATATATATATGACAAAGAGCAAAGGACTACCAACCTACAATACAGACCTCCAGAGAAGCTAGGAAACAAGGAGGACACTAAGACAGACATGCATGGTCCCCTGGATAAGGGTAAAGGATGAGAGCTCCTGAGAAAATTGGGAGCATGGTGTAGGGAAGTGGGAGGTACAAAAACCAGTAGGGGAAAAGAGGAGGCAGAGAGATCATGAGTTATCAGGAAGATTGAGTCACGGGAAGTATAGGGGAGAGCAAGAAAAGAGATACCTTAATAAAGGGAGCAATTATAGGTTTAAACAGAAATCTGGCACTAGGCAAATATCCAGAGATTCAAAATGATGACCCCAACTAAGAATCTAAGCAATAATCCAGAGGATACCTTAAATGTCCTTCCCCTAATGGGATTGATGAATATGTTAAATACCATCCTAAACCCTTCATCGAGTAGCTGATGGAAGCAGAAGCAGAAACACACAGCTTAACACTGAGCTGCACTCCTGAAATTCACTTGTAGAGATGGAGGAGTGATGAGCAATGGGGTCAAGACCATATTGCACATACCCACAGAACAATGGACCTAACCAAATGAGAGCACATGGGCCCCTGTCTTAAAGCTGTGGAAGAAGCATTGGCCCAAACCATGCCCTCTGAATGTGGGTGCCAGTATGGAGGCATGGGCTGTCTAAGGGACCTCTGGCAGTGAAACCAATGCTTATCCCTAATGCAGAAATGGACTTTGGGAGCCAATTCCCTAAAGAGGGACTTCATCAAGATACATGGAGGATGGCATAGGCCCTCCCCAAAATGATGTGACAGATTTTGATGATACCCCGAGGAAGGTCTCACCCTCCTTGGGGATTGGAAGTGGGTGGGATGTGGGGGTGAATTGGCTGTATATGAAGATGAGAGAAGCACCTGGGATTGATATGTAAAATATGATTTTTCCAAACTAAATTTCAAAAATACTAGTTTTTGTAAGGCAGGTCTTGTAGCAGAGACATCTGTCATATCAGCTTGCTAAGAGGTATAGAGAATAAAGACCATAGGAGCTCTATGTGAATGGACACTAGCCAACTGAAGCATGTGACTTGATCAGAATTTCCCTTATCCCCCATACCTTCTTTCTTGCTAAAAACAAACAAACAAACAAACAAACAAACATTACTATCCTAAAGCTAGTCAGCAAGATGTATTCCTTAGTTGGCCACTTCTTCCTCCTAAGGCTGACTACTAAGTTCCATCTATCACTGTATGAAGTCTAGAAATCAAAAGCCCACTTTGTCTCTCTTAGTTGCCATTATCATGCACTATCAAAATTAAAAAACTTATCTTAATAATGATCCCCCGTGAACCTAATAAACCATCATTTGCATTTGGGCTACATCTGGCTCTTCTCTATCCAAAGACGATATATTGTCGATCTTTGTCACAGAAATTCTTGCCCTTTTCCATTGTCCCAGTCCCATTTTTCTTAATCCTCTACATCTTTGCCAATACATCATGGACCAGTATAACAGAGAAATTCCCTGTAATGTCATTTGCTACTATTTTCTGCCTGAGTAAGATTCATTCACTTCATGTTTTCTTTCCCTTTAATAAAGTATCTCTCTGTGTCTCTCTCTCTGTCTCTCTCTCTCTGTCTCTCTCTCTCTCTCTCTGTGAAAACAGGTGTTTGGATGCGGTTTTTCCCTAAACTGGGTCTGGGAGGAAGCCCATGAATTACCAGGTGTGGGGGTGGTCTCCTTTACTATTAGATTCATGTCTTTACCTCATATGGACAAAGTGTTCAAAGAAACGCTGTCATAAAATGTGGAAGTTAAAGCCCAACAACCCTACACAGAGGGACACACTAAAACATACCACACAATAGAACACAAGACACAACACACAGGAGACACACAGAATCTTCAACCTTTTGTTAGTATTTGGAAATAAAACACTGCTAAATTTTAGTTGTTTGGAACACTTCAGTAAACAAACTATCAGATGACTCATCTTTACCCTCGCATGCCCATGAGATGGGAAAACATAAGGAAGGAACATTCCACAAGTTAAATGACAAATCTACACCGTCTAATTGCTAGTTAAACATGACAAGTTTCTTCATGAATAGATGAGACACTGGGATCGTAGCCCAGCTAACCTCTGCTGAGGAAGGTACACAGCTCCTTCTGAGTTGTGGTAATTCCCCAGGTGCTGGTCATATGTGGATGCCTGGCTAAAGCAACTGTTACACAGGGAGCATGTGTAGGGCTTCTCTCCTGTGTGAATCCTCTCATGAGCCTACAGATTGATCTTGTGGCTGAAGGATCTTCCATATGTGCCACATGTGAAAGGCTTCTCTGTCTTGGGTATGGCCTCATGAACTCATATATCTGAGCCTTGATAGAAATCTGTCTCACCATGGATACAGAAAAATGATCTCTCTGCCCTATGTCTTTTCCGGTGTTCTGTGAGGTTACAGGTATATATGAAGGCTGTGGGGACATTCCTGACGTGTGTATGGTTTGAGATATCTATGGAGTGTTTCCTGGTGACCCTCACATATAGAATTTGCCTCTTCACACTGCCAAAGGGGAACAGACTCAGAAGTAGGCTGCTCTTTCCTCGAGAGGAACCCTCGTATCTCCATAGGTCTGTATTCATAAAAATCAGATGTTAAGGGCTATTCCTGAGAATGGGATGTGCCCCAAATTGCTCTTCCTGAGTCCCAAAGAACTCAATAAGAAACAACTCCCTCTTTAGGCTCAGGATACTGCTTTCTCTGAATAAAGAGAAGGGAATCTCTCTCATTGTTGAGATCGCTAATACAGCCCTTAACATGAGCAGTGTTCAAGAATGTGTTGTGGCCATCTGCAGTGTCTTCTTACTGGTATGTGCAGGGGAGATCTATTGGTTGTACCCCCATAGGGAAATGTTCATAAGAAGGTCTCCTCAGGGACTCTGTCTGGTACCTGGATGTGCCTCGACAAGGTCTACTGAGATCCAGAGGAACTCCATAAGATACACCTCCCTGTTCAGACTTGGGATACTGCCCTGTCTTGATAATGAGAATAGACTCCATCACATTTTCAGGACTACTAACACCACTATTTACTTCACTACCTTTCAAGAAAGCATTTTGGCCATCTTCACTGTTCTCATAGCCTGTGGAAATAAGAGACTGTGAAACTGTGCCTGTGAAAGGATATCCTCATACAACATCCCTTTCATGTCCAGGTTCCCTACTTACCTGTCACCAATAACATATCTTATGGGAACTGCAAGGTTGTCCTTGCATTCTGCTGTGTTGCACCTATAATGATTGTTGTTCTTTCAAAAGCTTGATGACTTCTTTTAATGACATGTTCTCCAGAAAGATGGCTTCCTGTTCCTGCATAGATACATGAACATGGAAACAAAGCTTGATGACCATTAACAATGGATCTGTGAATGAGAGAAAACCTGCATGAGTTCGGTTGCATGAGATCACTGGACTGTGGATTAGCTCATATGTGTTTCCTCATCTCTGATGATGTTATCCTGTCATCTGCATGTTCTGTTTCATAAAGGCCTTATTCACACTATTTGTGCAAATGCTGTGTCACTGTGCCAAGGGATAAAACAAAATTACGATCCAAGAGCTCTGGCCAAAATATTTTCCTCAAATTATCAGTACATTGAAGGAGTATCAGATGAAATTTGTCAAATCTGCAAACAGGGACTGGCCCCTTTAAGAAAGGCTGCTTGCCGGGTGGTGGTGGTGCATGCCTTTAATCCCAGCATTCAGGACACAGAGGCAGGTGGATCTTTGTGAGTTCAAGACCAGGCTGGTCTACAAGACTTAGTTCCAGGACAGCCTCCAAAGTCACAGAGACACCCTGCCTCGAAAAACCAAAAAGAAAAGTCTGCTCATTCTTCTAGGGATTGTCCCCTACTGTATATCTCACACCAAAGATATTTAAACTATTACCAATTGGATGTCTTCCTGTAAAGCAACAAAGGCTCCCTAGGTCCTATCAGAAAGAGTGGGAAGGCCCCAAGGAAAATGTATAATGTCTGGCACAGAATTCACTGGATGGCATCTCATTTCTGGAGATCATCTTACTCAGTTGATTAGATATTTCTTCCTATTCTAATAAAGTTAGTCTTTAAAAAATGTCTCCATGGTTGGAATTTCACAGCTTCTCATTAATTTGTAAGTCCTTTTTTTCCATCCCTCAGTGGCCCCAGGACCCTCAGTGTCTCCACATGAATTTGCTTGGTCACAACAATGCTGCTCAAGAGAAAGTTGCTGCTTTAGCCTCCAGCCTCTGACGAATGATGGACTGCCTCAATTCCTTTTTAACATTAGATGCCATGTTATTAAAGATAAAAAAGAATTCCGTGGTTGTTTTCTGTAAACGTTGCATTTAACTGTGTCTTGACCCATTTTTTGAAATTTTACATGTTCTTCAACCTACACTCTGGCTATATCCTGACCTTCACTCTGATAAGATGCTATGGCAAATCACTTTTAAATGTTCAGCCAAATTACAAGTAAACAAAATGTCTCCCAACCATTGGATTCCCTCTAGTCTTTAAGTTGCTTAAGGTACATAAGCCCCACTCTCTCCTGTGTTCATTTCAATTTTCCAAAGCCAGTATTAGGGTGATAGCCCTGTCTAACAGAAAATAAAGCTTGCTGAATTTGACACAAGAATGTTGCAAATGGTCTTTACTCTTGTTCAGTAAGATTAGCAAGAGGTAAATGTTATTTTCTATTTGGAATCCTCAGAAACTGAACTGTAGTTGTGGAGTAACTGCAATATTGGCATCCTAGCCTCAAAATAGCAATTGTTACTTTGTGCCTTTGAACCTCATGTTGTTAGCCATTGTCATTCTCAAGTACCTGAGGCTTTCTGATTCCCTATCTCCAGCCATTTGTCTGTCAGTGGTCTCTCCCTAGCAACCTGTCACCTCACTTTGCTTTGTCAATGGGCTTTATTGTCAATATCTGTAATGCGTTGTCACTCCCATTGACTAATTGCTAATGTAGGGCACTTGATAATCCTCATTGCAACAACTTTTGAAGGAGAAAACAATTTCACTAATAAAAATGAATAAAATGACAAAATTATAAGAAATAAAATAACAAAAAAGTCTCCCTAAAAACACTTTCTCCATATTCATTCACAAATTCAAATGACAGTCTCCTCACAACTTAGTCATCCCTCTCGCCACTTACTCACCATCACAGGAGGCTGCAAGCACTCATCGGTCAGACTGTCCATGAATCTCCTCATGTTTCTGCTACTTCATTCCCAGTTCTCTTTCATGGAAAACTTGTGCTTACAGCACCAACCTTTGAGAAATTGCTCCAAAACCAGCTGAGAAATCATCTACTCCTTGCTCTGCTTTTCTAGCTGCAACCAGGAGGTGAACACCTCCCACAGGGTTTGCAGTTCCTGCTTTTCACAGGAGCCATTGCCATTTGGGGGAAGGTAGAGCTGAGCAATTGGGGAGTTAGAGATGCCTTCTTCACACTGCACAGATGAACTCTGGGATGGAATAAGCTGGAGATTGTCTAGTGCATGCTTATTTGCTGGTGATTCTGGCAGAAAGGATTCTCTGAGCTGTGAAGCCATCTGCTGAGGATTCTCAGAGAGATTCAAATTTGTCAGTCAACTATCTGCTTATGACTTGAAGGTCTACTTAAACAATTGTTATAGGTATAAAAGCTGTAAATTAAAAGGAGAAGAGACACATAATTAAAGTAAAAACTCAACTGGGAATTCTCTTACATACGGTTACCTCATTTCTGCCTGTGAAGACTTGATCCTAGTATTTACTTATAGAACAGAACAAAGAGTAGATATAAATCAGAACAATACCTGATTCAAGAGAGAGAAAAATCTGGTGGTAAGGATGGTAAGACCTACCATAAAAATCACAGTAAGCATTTCAGTTTGCCCCAAAAAAGTTAAAGTTACTGTGGCTGACCCTTAATTTTGAGGCAGATCCTTGTCTCCCATTCTATCGTGCCATAGAAGAATTGTGCTGTAAGAAACTATTATAAGTGAATGACCAGCAACATAAAATTCACAGGTCAGCAATGATGCCTGAAATACTGATGCATTTGTGGTACCCCAGCAAAGTAGGGCCATAGGATTTTAGTGCAGGTATTCTTATCTACTTAGTGACTTTGAGACTACACTAGGCTATAAGACAGCTGTTTGCAAAAGCAAGCAAATACACACACACACACACACACACACACACACACACACACACACACACACACGCCAAACATTACACAACAATCATCTCATTAGCTGGCCACATCTTTAAAATCCCTCCACAGAGTAGTTCTCACAACATTGTCTACTAAACATTATATATTTCTACCCAATAATATACAAGCCTGTCTTCCTACAGGAATGAGCTCTGTTCACCCTCTATCTTTTCTATGCTCTGCTTCAGACTCCTCATGGTAACCTCTGGCCCTCTGTCTTAATCCAGTGGCAAGAATTTTACCTTGTTCACCAAAGCATTTGTGATACAAAAATCTTTGGAGGACATTTAGGGATAAGAATATAGCACAGTGGAAGGCATGTGCTTACCACATATTGGGCCCTAGATCTCTGCTTTAGAATCAGTTGCTAATCCTAAAACACAGTGTAGGGCCTGAGAAATTCTAATAATCCTCACGTCTATAATTATCGTTGAATTTAAACCAATAAAAGACTTACCCAAGGTCAGAAACCACCAACGGCTGCATCTAGCATTGACAGCTGGTCTTAGTGCAAGCTGCATTAGGCATGTGGCCACACTCTGCCTCATTTATGTGAATTTCAGAAAACACAGTGTTGAAAATGAAGAGAAGACAGGAAAATGAGATAGTCGGAAGCATTTGGGGCATGCCCAGCATGTGGAATCTTTAAACTCACAGCCCAATATGTGGGAAGTAACACCAAAATCCTGTATGGATGGAGGGTCTTCATCCCAGAGCAGTGTGATTGGTTCGCTTTTTATTTATTATTGGAATTTTTGTCTTTCTCATCCACTCCTGAACTTAGCGTGGTATTGTGGAGGAAATTTACCCCTAACATCAATATGAAATACCTCATTGAAAGCGATTTTGTCCACCTTAAACCCTCCATTCATTTGGGGCAATTACATACCATCTAGACAAACAGTTCCTTGTGCTGGAGCTGAAGACTCTTGTTTGGAGTTTTCCAGACATTCAGGTGTCCTCGTATGGGGCCACAGTTGGGGTTGAGGGTTGTAACTGCCCTGTTGCTTTTCCTAACTGATCTGGATATGGCCTCCCTGGTTGCTGCCTTTGGCTCCTGATGTTCTGCTTTCTAGACAGGCAGGTGAAATAGTCACTCTTAAGCATCTTGCTAATTGTAGTCCACCCACACCTGCGTCTCTAATCCTTCTACACTGATAGCCTTACTTTAATCTTGTTTCCATTTATGTGTAGGAGTATTTTCTGTTTTAACACACAGAACCCCTGAAACCCCACACACACACACACACACACACACACACACACACACACACACACACACCTATATTTGTTTTTAATGTTTTGGGAAAAAAAGTTTCTGTAGCACAGACTGGGCTACATCCATGGTAATCTTATATCTCCACCTCCTAAGTACCCCTCCTCCACATCCAAGATCTTCACAAAAGAAAAAAAATTCCCCCACACCTGGGAGCCTGGGCAAGGATATCTAGAGTATCAAATGCCCTGAGACCACCTAGAGAGGAATAATGAAGACTGCACAGTAGAGCCAGCTGCAAGGCATCTTCATGCAAATGTCACAATTCCTATCTGGTTCTATTTAATTCACCCTTATATGAGACCACCCCCTTTTCATTCTCAGTGGAACTGAGCCACTCTTCATTTGTGAAATCGACACCACATATAAATTACAACATGTAGATAAGTCTGTACCCAAGAATACATTTTCCAAGATCATGGTATTAATTTACTTCCATTCTTTCTTCCTCATAAGATCAGGAGGTCACTCACAGAAAGCATTTTCCAGTTTTGAATCTATTTATCTAAAGTTGTTCTGCATTTCTCAGAAGTCTTTCACAGTCTGCTCTAGTTTCCTTGCTAGCAATCCCTTTATATTTTTTCTTCCTTTTTATTTATTTATTTTTTCTTTTTTTATTTGAGTTACAAAACGATTAAATTACATGACAATCCCAGTTCCCTTCTCCCTCCCCTCCTCCCCTACCACCCCCCAACTAAAACCCTACCTATCACATATCCTTTCTTCTAATAAATACCTGACTCAACCATTCTGCTCCCTCATGAGCTCTGCATTCTTCCTATACTTCACATCTCATTCTCGTAGCTCCCTCTGCCCTCTTCCAATGCTCTCAATTTGCTCAGGGGACCGTGTCCCTTTCCCCTTCTCCAGGGGACAAAGTTTTTCTCCTCAACTTCATATGGAGAAACAAAAGACCCGGATAGCCAAAACAACCCTGTACAATAGAGGATCTTCAGGAGGCATCACCATCCCTGATTTCAAGCTCTATTACAGAACTATAGTGCTGAAAACAGCTTGGTATTGGCACAAAAATTGACAGGTAGACCAATGGAATAGGGTTGAAAACCCTGATGTTAACCCACACACCTATGAACACCTGATTTTTGACAAACAATCCAAATATATACATTGGAACATAGTGAACATCTTCAACAAATGGTGCTGGCATAACTGGATGCAAACATGTAGAAGACTACAGACAGACCCAAGCCTTTCACCCTGCACAAAACTTAAGTCAAAATGGATCCATGACCTCAACATAAACCCAGCCACACTGAACTTATTAGAAGATAAAGTGGGACATACCCTTGAATTAATTGGTCCAAGAGACGGCATCCTGAACCTAACACCAGTAGCACACTGAGATCAACAATTAAAAAAATGGCACCTCCTGAAACTGAGAGGCTTTTGTAAGGCAAAGGATACAGTCAGCAAGACAAAACGGCAGCCCATGTTCCCCCAATAAATTCCCTGAGTGGCAGCTCTTTGGGGTACTTCCCACTCCACCCACCATGATGAGCAGATGAAGAGCCCAAGTTAAAACAGTTAACTCACTAGTCAATGAGAGACTCTTTGCTTTTGCAACGGAAAGAGTCTCTTAGTGATTTTGGGGTTCAGAATTTGGGCCTAAAATGTCACCTGCCCAGGCCTAGCAGCACCATGTAGGTGCTATCTTCTCCCAGTCCTGTGAAATCCTTCAGATATCCAGAGATTCCCTATTCCTAAGTATCAATGTGCAATACACAGAAACAGGTTTTGTTTGGAACCCTCAGTTTCCACACCTGTTACTGGTAGTTACTCTTGTCTTGCTGGTCCCACTGCTGCTTCAGCCACCAATAAGAAAATGGATGCTATGTTAGTTATTAAATGGTTGGCTGATGGCTACAGCGTCTTACTGGCCAGCTCTGTCTTTATTATTAATAGATTTCCATGAATCTATGCATTTCCATGTGGTCTTGGCTTACCAAAGAATGCCTGGACCTGTTACTCCTTTGTGGTCTACATGACATCTCATTACGGTGGGCTCCCTCTGCCAGTATTCTTATCTGGCTGTGCTGCCTCTCTTCTGACCTCTACTGGATATTGGACAAACAGTGATTGATCCATCAACCAATAAGAGAAATATATAGATATATATTATATATATATATATACTATATATATAGGTTCTCCATCACTCACTTATCAGCTCCACACACAGTTTTCTATTTGGCAACACACAGCCATCATTCTTCCCTAAAATCAAGAGAGGAAAAAGAAACCAAGGAAGAAAACACCCTCCAAGCAAAGACAAGTCCAGAACTCAGCACTTGGACCTATACACATCAAATCGCAGATGCCTGGACCCCACATATACAAACACATATACAAACACAACAAATAACAGCCATGGCAATATGTTTACGCTAGAGCCCAGAAACACTATCATAGAAGCTAATATTCCAGCAGAGACCAAAGTCTTAATGAAAAGACTTTAAAGAAATAAACTAAGGATCACACCTTAAAACCAACTGTATGAAAATGATAGAGACGCATAAAGTGGAAATTAATATATTCCTTAAAGAAATCCAGGAAACACAAGTAGTGGAAGGAAATGAGTAAATCCCTTAAATTCCAGGAAATCACAAAAAGACAATAGGAGAAAGGAATGAAAGCCAATAAAGAAAACACAACCTGGGGCCTGGAGAGATCATTCAGAGTTTAAGAGCACTGGCTACTCTTCCAGAGTTCAATTCCCAGCATCCATATGGTGGCTCAAAACCACCTGTAATGAAATCTGATGCCCTCTTCCAGCCTGTAGGGACACATGCAGACAGAACTCTGTATACATACTAAATAAATCTTTTTTAAAAAAGGAAACTCAAACTGTTAGGCAGTGTTGAAACAAGAGTTTAATCCCAGCACTTGGGAGGCAGGGGCAGATGTATCTCTTTGTGTTTGAAGCCAGCCTGGTCTGGAGAGTTCCAGCACACCCTCCAAAGCTGCACAGAAACAATGTTAAAAAAACAAATAAAACCAAAAATGGATACCTCAATAAAAGAAATGGCAAAACTAAAATATTGTTGACACAAAACGGCCAGGAAATTGGGGACACTATGGAAAGACCAAATCTAAGAATAGCAATAGTGGAAGAATAATACCATCACAGATGCCAAGAAAATAATTTCTGTCTGTATTACACACACACTCTCTCTCTCTCTCCCTCTCTCTCTCTCTTTCTCTCCCTCTCTCTCTCTCTCTCTCTCTCTCTCTCTCCTCTGAGATGTCATTACAGAGTGTACTTTTGGAGCCTATCCTGGATATCACTTTGTAGACCAGGCTGATTCAAACTCAGATTTTAATGAAAACATGCATACTGGTTTATTTTGGAATAAAGGAGCATATTCTTTTTCTGTTTATACTGTGTGAATTTGTCAGATACATTAGTACTGGAGTTACAGAGAGTTATGAGCTGCTATATTCGTACTGGGAACTGAGACAGTTCATTGGCTGGAAAAGTAGCTAGTGCTCTTAACCTCTGTTTCCAGCCCCCATAAAACATTTCCCTAGTGTTTATTTATTCATTACATTTCAAACCCAGGTCCCTCTCCCTCTGCCTTCCTTCCCCCATTACCACCACCCATCTACACCTCAGAGAGTATAAATCCTCCCCTTGCATGTCAACTAAGTGTCCTATCACCTCGGTGAGACAGGGTCTATATGCCAATATTTATTTATTTATTTATTTATTTATTTATATATTACTTTTACACTGTTCTTCCTTGCATATGCCTTCTGGACAGAAGAAGGCATCCGAGCTCACTATGGATGGTTGTGAGTTACCATATTGTTGCTTGGAAATGAACTCAGGAACTCTGAAAGAGCAGCCAGTAATCTTAAACACTGACCCATCTCTCCAGCCCCAGAATATATTTTCAATAAAATCATGAAGGAAAATTGCCCAAACCTAAGAAAGGAGATGCCCATAAATGTACATGAAGCATATGAAGCATCAAATAGATTGATCCAGAAAGAAAGACCCCTTGATATGTAATAACAAATACCATCTCTACAGAACAAGGAAGAATATTAAGAGGTGCAAAGAAGACAGACATGGTGTCACATCCCGTTAATCCCAGCACTGGGGGACTGGTGGCAGAGAAGGTGGATATCTTGGAGTTTGAGGCCATCCTGGTCTACAAAGTTTGTTCCAGGACAAGGAAGGATACACAGAGAAATCCTGTCTCAAAAAACCAAAAAACAAAAACTCCCAATTAAAAAAATCTGCAAGGAAAAACAAAAAGAAAAATAAAACAACAACAACAAAATGAGAAATATATAAAGACAGAACTACTAGAATTATACCTCACTTCTCATTGGAGATTGTAAAAGTCAGAAGGGCCTTGGTAGATGTTCTACATACTTTAAGAGATGATGAATGTCAGCCTAGACTACTATACACAATAAAACTTTCAATCCCCTTAAATGGATGAAGTAAGATGTTCCATGGTAAAGTCAAGTTTAGACAATATCTACATATCCAGCCTTACTGAAGTGTTAGAATAAAATAGAACCTAAGAATGTTAACTACAGTCATGAAAACACAGGGAAAGTCCCAGACCAACAAAATTAAAAGGGAAGGAGGCACTTTTACACGTGAACATACACATCACCATGAGCAACAACAAAAAAATACCAGGAAGCAATAGTCAATGATCTTTGATACCTCTCAGTATCAATGATCTCAATTCCCCAATAAAGAGACATAGACTAAGAGAATATATGGGAAACCTATATCCATCTTTGTGCTGTATCCAAGAAACACAATTCAATGAGAGTTACTACATGAAGGTAAAGCATTGGAAAAAGTATTACAAGCAAATGGATCTACAAAATAAGCTGCATCATCAATTTGATGTCTAACAAAATAGACTTCAACCTAAAACTAGAAGAGATAGGGAAGGACACTACACTCTCAAAAGAGAAGAAAAAATCCACCAAGAGGACATTTTAATTTTTTTTCAAGACAGGGTTTCTCTGAATACCTTTGGAGCTTGTCCTGGAACTTGCTCTATACTTCAGACTGGCCTTGAACTCAGAGATCCATGTGCCTCAGCTTCCTGAGCACTGGGATCAACAGCAAGCATCACTACCACTGGAGGACATTGCAATTCTTATCATCTATGCACCAAATACAGATTTGTAAAAGAAATGCTACTATAGCATTTAGTGAGAGACTTCAATACTCCAGTGTCACCAATAGACAGGTCATCCAGGCCAAAACAGGAAAAAAAATAATCAGAAAATACTAAAGCTATCAGATGTTATAAACTCAATAGACCTAAGAGATATTTGTAGATTGTTGAACCCAAGCAAAAAAGAATACTTTCTTTTTTTGCATCTCATGGAACTTTCTCCAAAACTGACCACATATGTTGGCATATCGCCAGGTCAACAGATACAAGAAAATTAAAGTAACTCCCTGCATCCTAGCTGACCCCAATAAAGACATATCATCATCAACAACAAAAAAATCTATAAAGATCACCAACTCCTGGAAACTGAATAACTATTTACTGAATAAAAAATGGGTAAAGAAAAAAATTAAAGACTTTGTTGAAAAGAATTAAAACCAATACACAATATATCCAACCTTTTAAAAAGAGATTTATTTATTTATTATGTATAAAGTGTTCTGTCTGCATGTGTCTCTGCAGGAGGGAAGAGGGCACTGGATCTCATACACTGTGTGAGGCATCATGTGGTTTCTGATCAAAGACAAACCTATGAGAAACAGTGACAGTGATTCAAGGAGGCGAGTACATAGCACTAAGTAGTTTCTCTCTCTCTCTCTCTCTCTCTCTCGCTCTTCTCTACTGCTCTCCCTCTCTCTCTCTCTCTCAAATTTTCCTGTGTGTGTGTGTGAGTGTGTGTGTGTGTGCTTTTGAGAAAAAAACAAGAGACAAACCCATATCCAAATTATAAAAAAGGCAGGGAGAGAAAATCCAAGTTAACAAAATCATAAATGAAAAGGGGGACATAACAGACCCTGAGGAGATCTAAAGAATTGTAAAATATACATTAAAAATATACACTCTACCCTATTGGAAATTCAAAAATGGGTAATTTTCTTAATAAATGTATTAAACTTAAATCATCATAAGCAATTTAAGCAGACCTATAATCCCTAAAGAAACAGAAGCAGCCATGAAAGTCTCTAAACCAAAAGAAAGTTAGAGCCAGATGGTTTTAGCTCCAAATTCCTTTTCTTATTAGTAAAATTTATTCTATTTGTTTTCATAGCGTGTATCTTGATTCCATTCATTCCTTGTCCCTTCACATCTACCCTCTGCACCTTCACTCTCCTCCTGGAATAAAACAAAATTCAAATGAAGAAAATTAAAGGATTTGTTTTAATGGAAGAAATTAAAAATCTCATCATGGAAGCT
>NC_048602.1:15839877-15890983 GCF_003668045.3 Cricetulus griseus | reverse complement strand
GGAAGACTTTTCATGATTGTGCTCTATGACACTCTTCCTCGGGAGATGGGAACAAATGTTTTCTCACTGCAGGGAGGGAGAGATGACCACAGTACAAATGTCACCAAAGGATTGCTTGATTTGCCAATGATTTCTCTTGAAATTATACAGAAACATGAGTGAAGGGTTTTGTTGCAAATGCTGACAACACAAGGTGTAACATTGGCCATGACTGGAAAACAGATTATGTGTGCTGACTCTTTGGAAAGTTTCTAGAAGCTTTCACCTCAATGATGCTGGTCTTTTCTTCATCACTGCTAATCCCCCTTTGCAGTTGACTATCATCCAGCATCAAAGCAAAGTAAATGTTTCCTATTATTGCTCTGGTATCTTTTTAATCACAACTGGTGCTTCAGGCCACTCTAATCAGAAACACAGTATCTTCATTCCAAAAATAACTAATGTCCTAAATAGCATCCCTCTTGAACTTCACAAGCCATGCCTCCAACTTCTTCATTACTCTCCTCATCCTTACCTTGCATGCTGTCACAAAACAGGTTATAGAAAGTGTTATTCTTTTGTTTAAGCTGCAGCTGCTAATAAGGAAAGGAACAACGAATAAGCAATCCACGTGGAGTTTATTTACCAGAAAGGGGGGAAAGGGGAGATGGGCAGTCAGCCAACCCTAGGGGAGCCGAGAGAAAGAGAGAGCGAGGGGTGTGGGGCAGGACCTTTTAAAGGGAAGGTTGCATATGCGCAGTAGGGCAAAGGTCGAAAGGCATGGTGGGTGAGTGAGTACCTGGGTTGTTAGGGGGCGGGGTTAGGGTCATCCAGGTGTTTTGTTCTTACAGAAATTCTCTACACTCAATGCATTTCTAATACAAATTTCCAAGTCCTTCCACAATCTTCTCCCTAAAATGGTCTGGTCAGTCATAGAAATGCCCACATTACTGGTACCAACTTGTATTAAAGTCTGTATTGCAAGGATTAAATTCCATGACCAAGGCAATTTGGGGAAGAAAGGGTTCATTTGGCATATGTTTCCATATCACTGTTTACCCTCAAAGGAAGTCAGGGTAGGAATTCAAACAAGGCAAAAATAAGGAGGGAGGAGCTGATATAGAGCCCACAACTGGATGCTGTTTATGGACTTTCTCTTTCAAGGCTTGCTCAGCCTGCTTTTTTCTTTCTTCATTTCCTTTTTTTGGTTTTTCAAGATAGTGTTTGCCTGTGTGGCCCTGGCTATCCTAGAACTTTCTCTATAGACCAAGCTGTCTTAAAACTCACAGGGATCCTATTGACTCAGACATTGTACCTTCTCAATATTAAGATTTAAAATATGGGCCAACTTTACCTGGCTCATCTTGTTTTCTTACAAAAAAATAGGACCACAAGCCCAGGTGTGGTATAACTCAGAATGGGCTCAGCCCTCTCTCATCAATCACTAATTAAGAAAATGCCCTTCACCTTGTGTCAAGTTGATATGAAACTGTCCAGCACAGAGGATATAAAAGCTGGGGGAGCAAAGGCAGGGCCAGGTGGATCTCTATGAATTTGTGGCCATCCCAGTGTGCAAAGCTAGTTCCAGGCCAGTGCAGAGCTGGTATTAAGAGAAACCCCATTTGGAACACCTTTTAAAAGAAAGAGGGTCTACGAGGAACATCGATGGAGAAGACACTTAGGGCCAGGCCCTTGGAATAAGACTTCAGTTTCTGAGAGTGTACTGGGCAAGTTGTAAGAGCCTCCTCCTGTCCAGAATGAGTTGGCTACTAAAGCTCCTATGTAGACGGTGAGGGTGAGGTGGGATAACTTGACCTTGCTTGCCTCAGGGGGCCTTCACTCCCTCGTTAGATGTGAGGAAACTAAGGCACGGAGAAAGGACCTGGGACTTGTGAATTCTGAGTATGGTTCCTTCCCACAGCTAGCCTCCAGGTTTCCAAAGACCTCAAGAGCCTGAAAGTAACCCAGACCCAATAGCACCCACAGAGACCCAATGCAATCATGCCTCTGGGTGCATCCAGGCCCTACAAGAAAGCTATGTCCTCTAGTGCACTCAGCCATACCAACACAGCCAAATCTTGGGATGTATCCAGGTCCCCCATAGTGGCTTGATCTCCAATCATTGGGAACCAGTAAAATGAAGGCAGGTCTTCTACCATCCTCAGGTCCTCAAGAGAGCCCTGCTGGCCATAGTTTCCCAGGTTCTCTATTTCCTTCAAACTCTCAGGGGCTGTATGTTTTCCCAATTGCTCTGAAGTGCCTGCACAGGAAATGCTTCATATATGCACAAAGGATTTGGGATCTGGAGTAGCAGATCATGTAGGTCTTTCTCTTGTCCCTCTCTTCCTAAGTGGGAATAGCCACTATTCCATCAGCTCCCCTTCTCTAAACCCTGCATAGTAAACCATAATCCACCACTCTCAGTGATGCTATGCTGCTTTGGGCATCTAAGGACAGTTGTGCAATTGTGACATATTTGCACCCAGGGCTGGAGCACACATTCTATTCAATTCAGGTACACCCTGGGTCTAGGCAACATCTCCATAGTATCTCCTGGGCAAAGTTAACAGTTCTCCCAGTGAATCCTACTGAATTTCTACTGAAGTTTTCTTGTTCCCATGTATGTCAGTACACACTCATCTTCTCTTAATCTCTCCTCCTTGGCATCAGGATTCCTAGAACAATATCTGTGTGTGTGTGTGGGTGAGCAGGTGTCAGGTAGAAAAGGCCCTTGTATTCATCATCTAGACCTTTTACCCCAGGCTGGGCATAAGGGTCTTCCTCTTACCTCTTTTTCTCATTATCCATCCAGATGTGGTTCAGGAACAAATGGACAAAACACAATCTGTAAAGTCCCCAAAAAGGAGTGGCCTGAAATGCACAGATGTCCTGGAGCTGGTGTTGGGTAGACCTGAGGCTACTTATCTATCAATGCCTCTGCTGAAGGTGTGTTCTTTTGTGTTTTGATGAAACGTTCTATAGATGTCTGTTAAGCTTATTTATTGGAAAATCTTTTCCCATCTCTGAGGCGATATCTGTCTTTAAAGTTGAAGGATGTTTCTTGTATGCAGCAAAAGGATGGATCATGTTTTTATATCCATTCTGTTAGCCTGTGTCTTTTTATAGGTGAGTTGAATTCACTGATATTAAGTGATATTAATGACCAGTTAATAGTTAGTGATAGTTTTATTTTTTTTCTCTTTTAATGGGTTCTTTTAGAAATGTGCGTTTGTGTGTGTGTGTGTGTGTGTGTGTGTTTCCCAACTCTGTATTTTACTGCTGTGAGATTATGTATTTCCTCTGTTTTCATGGGTGCAACTAATTCATTTGGAGTTTTCCTTCTAATACTGTCTGTAGTGGTGGGTTTGTGGGTAGGTATTGGTTTAAATCTGGTGTTTTCTGGAATGCCTTGTTTTCTCCATCTATGTTAATTGAATAATTTGTTGGTTATACTAGTGTAGTTTGGCTTCTGTTGCCTTATTGTCTACAAATTGTCTCTCCATGAGCTTCTGGCTCTCAGGCTCCATAGAAAAGTTGGATGTTATTCTGATAGGTCTGCCTCTATATGTTCTTTGGCCTTTTTCTTTGCAGTGTAGCTCTTTTGTTTTGTTTGTTTGTTTCTTTTGGTTCTTTGAGAGAGGATCTCTCTGTCTAACAGTCCTGGCTGTCCTGGAACTCCCTCTGTAGACCAGGCTTGCCTGGAACTTGTAGGGATCCACCTGCCTCTGCCTCCCGAGTCCTAGGATTAATGGTGTGAGCCACCACCGCCCGGCTACAGTGCACATCTTAATATTCTGTCTTTCTTCTATGTGTTTGGAGTTTTGATATGTGTTAAGATGACTTTTTTATGTCGTCTATTTTGTGTTCTGTAAGTTTCTTGTACCTTTAAAAGATTGTCCTTCTTTATGTTGGGATTTTTTAATGAATTTTAATATTTTCTATGCCTTTGAGATAGTATTATTTCTTGTATCCCCACACCTTTTAGGTTTGGACATTTCAAGGTGTCCCAGATTTCCTGGATGTTTTGTGTTAACTCTTTGGTTATTTTAATGATTTCTTTGACAAATGAATCTATCTTCAACACCAAAGATTTTTTCTTCTTTCTTTTGCATTCTGTTTGTTGGTTATTCCTGCATATGTATTTCTTATTCATTTTCCCGGATTTTTCCCATCCAGATTCCCTCAGTTCATGTTTTCTTTATTGCCTCTATTTCAATTTTAAAGTTTTGAGCTGTTTCCTTCACCTATTGATTGTATTATAGATTTATTTTTGCCTTTCTTTATGGGTTTTATTTCTTCCCAATTTCTGTTTGTCTTTTCCTTGATTTCTTTCTTTTGTTTTTTGACATTGTTTTTTTGTTTGTTTTTTTTTATATAAAATCATTTTACTCCCAGCACCCAGAAGGCAGAGGCAGGTGGATCTTTGTGAGTTTGAGGCCAGCCTGTTCTAACAACATATTTCCAGGACAACTTCCAAAGCAATACAGAGAAACCATGTCTCAAAAAAACCAAAATCATATACATTTTACATTCCAACCATAATTCTCTATCCAACCCCACCTCCTCACTCTCCTCAGTTAACTCCAGACACACCATCCCCCCAGTCTACTACTACTCACAGGTGAGAACTCCCATGTGGCATCAGCAAAGTCTGGTACATTAAGATATAGCAGGACTAAGCTCCTCTCCCATGAATTAAGGCTGAGCAGTCATTCCACCACAGGGAGCTGGCTCCAAAATACTAGCTCATGTAATAGGTTTAGATCCTGGTCCTACTGCTAGAGGCCTCTAAGATAGCCCAAGCTTCACAACAGTTTCACACATATAGAGGCCCTAGTTTGGTACCATGCAGGCTCCTCCTCAGGTGTAGGTCCAGAGTTAGTGAGTTTCCACAAGCTTTGTTCAACTTTCTGTAGATCTATCCATCACAATCTTGACCTCACTTGTTCATATATTTCCTCCTCTCTCCCTTCTACTGGAATCCTGGAGCTGTGCCTGACATTTGGTTGTGGATGTCTGCATCTGGTTCAGCCGTTACTCCATGAAAAGTCTATGTTGTTACTTTGTGTATTCATGAACTGAATAACAGGGGAAGGCCATTAGGGGCATCCTCTCCACTACTGCTCTGCTTCTTATCTGGGATCATCCTGTGGATTTTTGGGAATTACCCTAACACCAGGTTTCTCCCTAACCCCATAGTGGCTCTTTCTATTAAGATAGCTCTTTCATTGCTCTTCTACTCCATCCCTCCCCCTTGAACATCCCATTCCCTCATGTTCTCATCACCCCTCCCCACCCCAGTTCTGCCGCCTCCACCCAAATTTACTCAGGAGATCTCATCTCATTTCCAACCCCATAATTGTCGATGTGTCACTCTTATGGTCCTTTGTTACTTATCTTCTCTGGAGCTATGGATTGTGGTCAGTTATCCTTTGCTTTTTATCTAATTTTCACCTATTAGTGAAAACATACTATGTTTTCCATTCTGAGTCTGGGTTACCTCACTCAGGATGTTTTTTTTTTTTTCTAGTTCATTCCACCTGGCTGTAATTGTCATGATGGCATGGTTTCTTAGAGCTAAGTAATACTCCATTATGTAAATGTGCCCATTTTCTTCATTCATTCTTCAGTTGAGGGGCATCTAGGTTGTTTCCATGTTTGGCTTTTATGAATGATGCTGCTATGATCATTGTTAAGCAAGCATCCTTGTGATATGATTAAGAATCCTTTGGGTATTGCTGGTTCTTGAGTTAGATTGGTTCCCTATTTTCTGAGAAAATACAATCCCGACTTCCAAAGTAGTTGTTTAAGTTTGCACTCCAACCAGGAGTGGAGGAGTTTTCATTTGACTCCACATCTGTTCCAACACAAGCTGTCCTGCGTATTTTGAATCTTAGCTAGTCTTACAGTTGTAAGTTAGTATCTTTGAATTATTTTGATTTGCATTTCAACGATGACAATGATGTTGACAAATTCCTTAAATGTCTTTCAGCCATTTCAGATTCTTCTGGTGAGAATTGTCTCTTTAGCGCTGTACCCATTTTTCACTTGTAATTTTTTGTATTTTAGTGTCTAGATTCTTGAGTTCTTCATATATTTTGGAGATCAATCTGACAGAAGTGGGGTTAGTGAACATCTTTCCTGGTTTTGTAGACTTTTGTTGTTGTTGTTGTTGTTTGTTTTATTGACAGTGTCCCTTTCCTTACAGAAGCTTTTTAGTTTCAGGATGTCATATTTATTGATTGTTGCTCTTAGTATCTGTGGTACTCATGTTATATTTAGTAAGTGGTCTCCTAAGTCAATGCATTGCTGGATACTTTCCACTTTTTGTTTTTCAGTTTTTTGTTTTAGAATTTCAAGACTGGGTATCTCTGTATGCCTATGGAGCCTGTCCTGTAATCCAGGCTGGCCTCGAACTCACAGAGATACACCTGCCCCCCACCCACTAGTGAGTGCTGGGATCAATGGCATGTGCTACCACCACCCTGCTTTCTATCAGGTTGAATGTACCTGGATTTATTTAGAGTTCCTTGATCCACTTGGAGTTGAGCTTTGTGCATGGTGACAAACATAGATCTATTTGCAGTCTTCAACATATTGACAACCATTTATGCCAGCACGATTTGTTAAAAATGCTTTTCTTTTTCCAATTTACTATTTTGGATTAATTGTTAAAATTCATGTATTTTAGGTGTGTAGATTATTATCAAGGTATTTGATTCCATTCTCTTGATCTTACTGTTTTTGTGCCAATAACAATCTGTTTTTATTACTATAAGTCTATTGTGGAATATGAAGTCAAGGGTTGTGTTTCCTCCAGAAGTTCCTTTATTGTACAGGATAGTTTGAGCAAATTCTGGGTTTTTTCATTTAGCCTATGAAGTTTATAATTGTTCTTTCAAGGACTGAAGAATTGTGTTGTGATTTTGATGGGAGATTGTATTAAATCTGTAGATTGCTTTTGGTAACATTGCCATTTGTATTATGTTGATCCCACATATCAAAAGGCAAGTGAAATCTTTCCATTTTAATATCCTCTTCAATTTCTTTCTTTAGTGCCATCAACTTCTTGTCATACAGGCCTTTTGCTTGTTTGAGTTATGCCAAGATAGTTCATATTTGTGTGTATTGTAAAGGTTGATTCTGGTCATCTCATGTGACCATGACTTTAATTTTTTCAAAGTGGTGGCACATTTCTGAAGTAGTATGAGAGATATGTGGAATTGGATTAATATCAATTTATTGATTTAAAGATGAGGTATGAAAATGGTATGACAGACTTTGACAGTCTCCCTTGGAGGTCCTCAATATCCCTGAAGAGGAGGTGGGGGTTGGGTTGGGGTTTTGGGAAGGAAGAAGGGAGGATGGGAGGGCAATTGAATGGGGGGATTGATATGCAAATAAGAGTGCCTCTAAAATAAAAAATATGAAAAATCAGATAAGGTATGAATGACACAATTCAGTAATCCATGGAGAGAAGCTCATGGGGGAGGTGTGTTTGTTCACACTGAGGATCTCATGACTCTACACAGAGGGAGAATATGTAGAATGCGTAGGCCTGCCTGAACTGCAGAAAGAAATGCTCTCTCCCAATATCTGCAAAATTTGTTAGTATACACATACTAAACAGTTGTCACTCAAAGAAATTAAAAACAACAAATACAGTCACTGAAAAGTTAATATTCTCATATCTAAATTCTTAGACACACATTGTAAAAACAGACTTGTGGGAAGGAAAGCAGCCTGTTCCCTGAATATTAAAGCCAAGCTGAGCAATATAGAGTAAAACTTTGTCTCAGCAAAGAAAACAAAACTCTGTGTGTTGGTAACTGCCTGTAATCCCTATACTGTGTTAGTTGAAAGCAGGAATGTCAGGACCATCAGGAACAAGAGTTCTTAGAACAAATCTAGCAGTGCCAAAAACTAGTATGCTTGGCTACATGGTACCAAAATTGGCCCTCAGAATGTGGTTGATATGTGGGTTGGCCTGCTCTGTGGGACCCTGGAAGTAGCCCCAGTACCAACCCCGGGTACAGGAACTGACTTTTTTAAACCTAATCCTGGTGGTGGATTACCTAGTTTAGCTGTGATACAAAGGGGAGGGCTTGGTTCTTCTCAACTTGGCATGCTATCATTGTCAAATCCCCAATCAAGGCTTTACCCACTTGGAGGAATGGATGGGTTTGAGAAGTCAGGATGTTGGGAACAGTAGAACGGGAGGAGGGAGAACAGGGGTTGGTAGATATAATGAAAAATAAGTTTTTAGGAAAAAAATGTAAAATACCTTTGGTTGTGATACTTGATTCAGACAGGTATCCAATTCACAATTACATTAGATAAGAAGCTGGATGCAGATGTCAATGGAGTCTTGTCCATCATCTGTGGCTAGAATGGTTTTAGCTGATTTAGTCTCCTTTCCTTTTCCAATAGATTTGTTGGCAGCCACTCAGCTGGTGTTGAAGCTGTGCTGAATGCATGAGTCTGGGTTGAGTCTGTATCTTGGATTGGAGCTGGGTGTGCAGATGATTGACAAGCTGCTGATTGAGATAATATTCTCTCTTTTGCTTTGCTGACCTGGAGAGTCTGGGGGAATCAGAGCACATGTAGAACCATGGGCAACATGGCTTCTTTGAGAACCTGAGGACACCTGAAGACCTGCTTCCATTTTACTGTTTCCTGGTGCTTGGAGAGCTGGTTACTGTGGGGGAGCTGGATACATTCCAAGTCTTGGCTCCATTGGTGTTTGTGGGTGTGCAAGAGGACATAGGTTCCTTGTAGGGCCTGGTTGCACTTGGAGGATTGATTGCACTGGGAACTGTGGGGTACTATGGGATTTGTGTTCCTGAATGGATATTCAGGAATTTTTAAACATAGAGCCTAGCAGTGTGAGGAATCATACTCGGAATTTACAAGTACCAGGTCCTCTCTCCTTCCCCTGGTGCCCTATATCTCTAACAAGGGAGGGAATGCACCCTGGGTCATTCAAAACCAAGTAACCCCAACTCACCGTCACCCTCACCATCTACAGAGGAGCTTTATTGGCCAAATCTCTCTGGATATCAGCAGGCTCTCCCAACTTTTCCAGCACACTGCTTGTGACTGAAGCTTTACTTCAAGTACCTGGCTTCAAATGTCTTCTTCATCCAGGATCCTTGCAGCTCCTTTTTCTTTGGGAGGGTGTTCAAGATGGGTTTCTCATTTTAATACTTCCGGCTGTCTTGGAACTTGCTTCGGAGACTCAAATGGTCACAAATACAGAGACTCACCTGGCCCTGTCTTTGCTCCTCTAGCTTTTATACCCTCTGTGCTGGATAGTTTCATATCAAGTTTACACAAGGTAAGAGGCATATTATTAATTAGTGATTGAGAGAGGACCACCCACAAGACCTGGGATAGCAGGCCTTCCACCACACCAGGGCAGCAAAATAGATCCAACTCTGTTAGTAGAAGTATTAGTGAGCCATCCCCAAAATTGAGATCATAGAACAGCTGCAGTGGACCAACACTGCACCTGCCCAGTCCCAGTACCAGGCTTATGACTTGGCCTGCACCAACTACTACACCATCAGTGGTCTGCAGGAGCATATGAAGGGACCTGATCCTCAGACCCAAACACAGGGTGGCAGTGGGTGTCCAGGAAGAATCCTGGTGGAGGCCGAGCATCAAACAAGATCCTTTGTAATGAACACTTGCAAGTAGATGTATACCAACCAAAGAGTATACGGCATGACTTGTTGGGTAACACTGAAGCTTCCATGATGAGATTTTTTATTCCTTTCATTAAAAGAAATCCTTTGATTTTCTTCATTTAAATTTTGTTTTATTCCAGGAGGAGAGTGAAAGTGCAGAGGGTAGATGTGAAGGGACAAGGAATGAATGGAATCAAGATACAAGCTATGAAAACAAATAGAATAAATTTTACTAATAAGAAAAGGAATTTGGAGCTAAAACCATCTGGCTCTACCTTTCTTTTGGTTTGGAGACTTTCATGGCTGCTTCTGTTTCCTTAGGGATTATAGGTCTGCTTAAATTGCTTATGATGATATAAGTTTAATACATTCATTAAGAAAATTACCCATTTTTGAATTTCCAATAGGGTAGAATGTATATTTTTAATGTATATTTTACAATTCTTTAGATCTCCTCAGGGTCTGTTATGTCCCCCCTTTTCATTTCTGATTTTGTTAACTTGGATGGTCTCTCCATGCCTTTTCTATAATTTGGATATGGGTTTGTCTCTTTCTTTTTTCTCAAAAGCACACACACACACACACACACACACACACACACACACACACACACAGGAAAAATTGGAGAGAGAGAGAGAGAGAGAGAGAGAGAGAGAGAGAGAGAGAGAGAACTACTTAGTGCTATGTACTTGCCTCCTTGAATCACTGTCACTGTTTCTCATAAGTTTGTCTTTGATCAGAAACCACATGATGCCTCACACGGTGTATGACATTCAGTGCCCTCTTCTGTCCTGCAGAGACACATGCAGACAGAACACTTTATACATAATAAATAAATAAATCTCTTTTTAAAGGGTTGCATATGTTTGGTATTGGTTTTAATTCTTTTCAACAAAGTCTTTAATTTTTTTCTTTACCCATTTTTCATTCAGTAAATAGTTATTCAGTTTCCAGGAGTTGGTGATCTTTATAGATTTTTTTTCTTGTTGATGATGATATGTCTTTATTGGGGTCAGCTAGGATGCAGGGAGTTACTTTAATTTTCTTGTATCTGTTGACCTGGCGATATGCCAACATATGTGGTCAGTTTTGGAGAAAGTTCCATGAGATGCAAAAAAAGAAAGTATTCTGTTTTGCTTGGGTTCAACATTCTACAAATATCTGTTAGGTCTATTGAGTTTATAACATCTGATAGCTTTAGTATTTTCTGATTATTTTTTTCCTGTTTTGGCCTGAATGACCTGTCTATTGGTGACACTGGAGTATTGAAGTCTGTCACTAAATGCTATAGTAGCATTTCTTTTACAAATCTGTATATGGTGCATAGATGCAAAGAATTGCAATGTCCTCCATTGGTAGTGATGCATGCTGTTGATCCCAGTGCTCAGGAAGCTGAGGCAGATGGATCTCTGAGTTCAAGGCCAGTCTGAAGTATAGGGCAAGTTCCAGGACAAGCTCCAAATGTATTCAGAGAAACCCTGTCTTGAAAAAAATTAAAATGTCCTCTTGGTGGATTTTTTCTTCTCTTTTGAGAGTGTAGTGTCCTTCCCTATCTCTTCTAGTTTTAGGTTGAAGTCTATTTTGTTAGACATTAAACTGATGATGCAGCTTATTTTGTAGATCCATTTGCTTCGAATACATTTTCCAATGCTTTACCTTCATGTAGTAACTCTCATTGGTGTTGAATTTTGTTTCTTGGATACAGCACAAAGATGGATACAGGTTTCCCATATATTCTCTTATTCTAGGTCTCTTTATTGGGGAATTGAGATCATTGATACTGAGAGATATCAAAGATCATTGACTATTGCTTCCTGCTATTTTTTTGTTGTTGCTCATGGTGGTGTGTATGTTCACGTGTAAAAGTGCCTCCTTCCCTTTTAATTTGTTGGTCTGGGACTTTCCCTGTGTTTTCATGACTGTAGTTAACATTCTTAGGTTCTATTTTATTCTAACACTTCCGTAGGGCTGGATATGTAGATATTGTCTAAACTTGACTTTACCATGGAACATCTTACTTCATCCATTTAAGGGGATTGAAAGTTTGATTGTGTATAGTAGTCTAGGCTGACATTCATCATCTCTTAAAGTATGTAGAACATCTACCAAGGCCCTTCTGACTTTTACAATCTCCAATGAGAAGTGAGGTATAATTCTAGTAGTTCTGTCTTTATATATTTCTCATTTTGTTGTTGTTGTTGTTGTTGTTTTATTTTTCTTTTTGTTTTTCATTGCAGGTTTCTTTAATTGGGAGTTTTTGTTTTTTGGTTTTTTGAGACAGGATTTCTCTGTGTATCCTTCCTTGTCCTGGAACAAACTTTGTAGACCAGGATGGCCTCAAACTGCAAGATATCCACCTTCTCTGCCACCAGTCCCCCAGTGCTGGGTTTAACGGGATGTGACACCATGTCTGTCTTCTTTGCACCTCTTAATATTCTTCCTTGTTCTGTAGAGATGGTATTTGTTATTACATATCAAGGGGTCTTTCTTTCTGGATCAATCTATTTGATGCTTCATATGCTTCGTGTACATTTATGGGCATCTCCTTTCTTAGGTTTGGGCAATTTTCTTTCATGATTTTATTGAAAATATATTCTGGGACTGGAGAGATGGGTCAGTGTTTAAGATTACTGGCTGCTCTTTCAGAGTTCCTGAGTTCATTTCCCAGCAACAATTTGGTAACTCACAACCATCTATAGTGAGCTCGGGTGCCCTCTTCTGTCCAGAAGGCATACGCAAGGCAGAACAGTGTAAAAGTAATAAATAAATAAATAAATAAATAAATAAATAAATAAATACTGACCCTGTCTCACCGAGGTGATAGGACACTTAGTTGACATGCAAGGGGAAGATTTATACTCTCTGAGGTGTAGATGAGTGGTGGTAATGGGGGAAGGAAGGCAGAGGGAGAGGGACCTGGGATTGAAATGTAATGAATAAATAAACATTACGGAAATGTTTTATGGGGGCTGGAAACAGAGGTTAAGAACACTAGCTATTTTTCGAGCCAATGAACTGTCTCAGTTCCCAGTACCAATATAGCAGCTCATAACTCTATATAACTCCAGTACTAATGTATCTGACACCTTCACACAGTATAAACAGAAAAAGAATATGCTCCTTTATTCCAAAATAAACCAGTATGCATGTTTTCATTAAAATCTGAGTTTGAATCAGCCTGGTCTACAGAGTGATATCCAGGATAGGCTCCAAAAGTACACTGTGAAATGACATCTCAGAGAGAGAGAGAGAGAGAGAGAGAGAGAGAGAGAGAGAGAGAGAGAGAGAGAAAGAGAGAGAGAGAGAGAGAGACTGTAATACCGACAGAAATTATTTTCTTGGCATCTGTGATGGTATACTTCTTCCACTATTTCTATTCTTAGATTTGGTCTTTCCATAGTGTCCCATAGTGTTTTGTGTCAACAATATTTTAGTTTTGCCATTTCTTTTATTGAGGTATCCATTTTTGGTTTTATTTGTTTTTTTAACATTTTGGTTTCTGTGAAGCTTTGGAGGGTGTGCTGGAACTCTGAAGACCAGGCTGGGCTTCAAACACAAAGAGATCCATCTGCCCCTGCCTCCCAAGTTCTGGGATTAAACTTTTGTTTCAACACTGCCTAACAGTTTGAGTTTCCTTTTTTTAAAAAAAAGATTTATTTAGTATGTATACAGAGTTCTGTCTGCATGTGTCCCTACAGGCTGGAAGAGGGCATCAGATTTCATTACAGGTGGTTTTGAGCCACCATATGGATGCTGGAAATTGAACTCTGGAAGAGTAGCCAGTGCTCTTAAACTCTGAATGATCTCTCCAGGCCCCAGGTTGTGTTTTCTTTATTGGCTTTCATTCCTTTCTCCTATTATCTTTTTGTGATTTCCTGGAATTTAAGGGATTTACTCATTTCCTTCCACTACTTGTGTTTCCTGGATTTCTTTAAGGAATATATTAATTTCCACTTTATGGGTCTCTATCGTTTTCATACAGTTGGTTTTAAGGTGTGGTCCTTAGTTTATTTCTTTAAAGTCTTTTCATTAAGACTTTGGTCTCCACTGGAATAGTAGCTTCTATGCTAGTGTTTCTGGGCTCTAGCGTAAACATATTGCCATGGCTGTTATTTGTTGTGTTTTTATGCTGGGGTCCAGGCATCTGCGATTTGATGTGTATAGGTCCAAGTGCTGAGTTCTGGACTTGTCTTTATTTGGAGGGTGTTTTCTTCCTTGGTTTCTGTTTCCTCTCTGGATTTTAGGCAAGAATGATGGCTGTGTGTTGCCAAATAGAAAACTGTGTGTGGATCTGATAAGTGAGTGATGGAGAACCTCCTTCTATATATATGTTTCTCTTATTGGTTGATGGATCAATCACTGTTTGGCCAATATCCAGTAGAGGTCAGAAGAGAGGCAGCACAGCCAGATAAGAATATTGGCAAATGTAGGCAGAGGGAGCCCACCGTAATGAGATGTCATGTAGACCACAAAGGAGTAACAGGTCCAGGCATTCTTTGGTAAGCCAAGACCACATGGAAATGCATAGATTCATAGAAATCTATTAATAATAAAGATAGAGGTGGCCAGTAAGAAGCTGTAGCCATCAGCCAACCATTTAATAACTAACATAGCATCCATTTTCTTATTGGTGGCTGAAGCAGCAGTGGGACCAGCAGGACAAGAGTAACCACCAGTAACAAGTGTGGAAAATGATGGTTCCAAACAAAACCTGTTTCTGTGTATTTCACAATGATACTTAGGAATAGGGAATCTCTGGATATCTGAAGGATTTCACAGGACTGGGAGAAGATAGAGGACAACTGCCTACATGGTGCTGCTAGGCCTGGGCAGGTGACATTTTAGGCCCAAATTCTGAACCCCCAATCGCTAGCAGACTCTTTCCAATGCAAAACCAAAGAGTCTCTCATTGATTAGTGAGTTAACTGTTTTAACTTGGGCTCTTCATCTGCTCATCATGGTAGGTGGAGTGGGAAGTACCCCAAAGGGCTGCCACTCAGGGAATTTATTGGGGGCACATGGGCTGCCGTTTTGTCTTGCTGACTGTGTCCTTTGCCTTACAGAAGCCTCTCAGTTTCAGGAGGTGCCATTTTTTTTAATTGTTGATCTCAGTGTGCTACTGGTGTTAGGTTCAGGATGCGGTCTCCTGTACCAATTAATTCAAGGGTATTTCCCACTTTATCTTTTAATAGGTTCAGTGTGGCTGGGTTTATGTTGAGGTCATAGATCCATTTTGACTTAAGTTTTGTGCAGGGTGAAAGGCTTGGTTCTCTCTGTAGTCTTCTACATGTTTGCATCCAGTTATGCCAGCACCATTGGTTGAAGATGTTCACTTTGTTCCAATGTATATATTTGGATTGTTTGTCAAAAATCAAGTGTTCAGAGGTGTGTGGGTTAACATCAGGGTTTTCAACCCTATTCCATTGGTCTACCTGTCAATTTTTGTGCCAATACCAAAATGTTTTCAGTACTATTGCTCTGTAATAGAGCTTGAAATCAGGGATGGTGATGCCTCCAGAAGATCCTCTATTGTACAGGGTTGTTTTGGCTATCCGGGTCTTTTGTTTCTCCATATGAAGTTGAGGAGAAAAACTTTGTCCCTGGAGAAATGGAAAGGGACACGATTCCCTGAGCAAATTGAGAGCATGGGAAGAGGGCAGAGGGAGCTACGAGAATGAGATGGGAAGTATAGCAAGAATGCAGAGCTCATGAGGGAGCAGAATGGTTGAGTCAGGTATTTATTAGAAGAAAGGATATGTGATAGATAGGGTTTTAGTTGGGGGGTGGTATGGGAGGAGGGTAGGGAGAAAGGAACTGGGATTGTCATGTAATTTAATCGTTTTGGAACTCAAATAAAAAAAGAAAAATAAATAAATAAAAAGGAAGAAAAAATATAAAGGGATTGCTAACAAGGAAACTAAAGCAGACTGTGAAAGACTTCTGAGAAATGCAGAACAACTTTAGATAAATAGATTCAAAACTGGAAAATGATTTCTGTGATTGACCTCCTGATCTTATGAGGAAGAAGGAATGGAAGTAAATTAATACCATGATCTTGGAAAATGTATTCTTGGGTACAGACATATCTACATGCTGTAATTTATATGTGGTGTCGATTTCATAAGGGAAGAGTGACTCAGTTCCACTGAGAATGAAAAGGGGTGGTCTCATATAAGGGTGAATTAAATAGAACCAGATAGGAATTGTGACATTTGCATGAAGATGCCTTGCAGCTGGCTCTACTGTTCAGTCCTCATTATTCCTCTCTAGGTGATCTCAGGGCATTTGATACTCTAGATATCCTTGCCCAGGCTCCTAGGTGTGGGGGAATTTTTTCTTTTGTGAAGATCTTGGTTGTGGAGGAGGGGTACTTAGGGGGTGGAGACATAAGATTACCATGGATGTAGCCCAGCCTGTGCTACAGAAACTTTTTTTCCCAAAACATTAAAAACAAATATAGGTGTGTGTGTGTGTGTGTGTGTGTGTGTGTGTGTGTGTGTGTGTTGGGGTTTTGGGGGTTCTGTGTGTTAAAACAGAAAATACTCCTACACATAAATGGAAACAAGGTTAAAGTAAGGCTAGCAGGGTAGAAGGATCAGAGATGCAGGTGTGGGTGGACTACAATTAACAAGCTGCTTAAGAGTGACTATTTCACCTGCCTGTCTAGAAAGCAGAACATCAGGAGCCAAAGGCAGGAACCAGGGAGGCCATATCCAGATCAGTTAGGAAAAGCAACAGGCAGTTACAACCCTCCACCCCAACTGTGGCCCCATACGAGGACACCTGAATGTCTGGAAAACTCCAAACAAGGAGTCTTCAGCTTCAGCACAAGGAACTGTTTATCTAGATGGTATGTAATTGCCCCAAATGGATGGAAGGTTTAGGGTGGACTTTCAATGAGGTATTTCATATTGATGTCAGGGGTAAATTTCCTCCACAATACCACACTAAGTTCAAGAGTGGATGAGAGAGACAAAAATTCCAAAAATGAATAAAAAGCGAACCAATCACACTGCTCTGGGATGAATATCCTCCATCCATGCAGGATTTCAGTATGTACTTTCCACATATTGGGCTGTGAGTTTAAAGATTCCACATGCTGGGCATGCCCCAAATGCTTCCGACTATCTCATTTTCCTGTCTTCTCTTCATTTTTAAGAAATGAATCAGGTATTGTTGAATCTGTTGAATCAGGTATTGTTCTGATTTATATCTACTCTTTGTTCTGTGTTTTCTGAAATTCACATAAATGAGACAGAGTGTGGCCATGTGCCAAATGCAGCTTGCGTTAAGACCAGCTGTCAATGCTAGATGCAGCCCTTGGTGGTTTCTGACCTTGGGTAAGTCTTTTATCAGCTTAAATTCAACGATAATTATATAAGTGAGGATTCTTAGAATTTCTCAGGCCCTATACTGTGTTTTGGGATTAGCAACTGATTCTAAAGCAGAGATCTAGGGCCCAATATGTGGGAAGCACCTGCCTTCCACTGTGCTATATTCTTATCCCTAAATGTCCTCCAAAGATTTTTGTATCACAAATGCTTTGGTGAACAAGGTAAAATTCTTGCCACTGGATTAAGACACAGGGCCAGAGGTTACCATGAGGAGTCTGAAGCAGAGCATAGAAAAGATAGAGGCTGAACAGAGCTCATCCCTATAGGAAGACAGGCTTGTATATTATTGGGTAGAAATATATAATGTTTAGTAGATAATGTTGTGAGAACTACTCTGGGGAGGGATTTTAAAGATGTGGCCAGATAATGAGATGTTTGTTGTGTAGTGTTTGGCGTGTGTGTGTGTGTGTGTGTGTGTGTGTGTGTGTATTTGCTTGCTCTTGCAAACAGTTGTCTTATAGACTAGTGTGGTCTCAAAGTCACTAAGTA
The DNA here is from genome assembly GCF_003668045.3 of Cricetulus griseus. Taxonomy (NCBI): domain Eukaryota; kingdom Metazoa; phylum Chordata; class Mammalia; order Rodentia; family Cricetidae; genus Cricetulus; species Cricetulus griseus. Next base: position 15,873,432 of record NC_048602.1, on the reverse strand, counting down.
GATAAGAATACCTGCACTAAACTCCCATGGCCCTACTTTGCTGTGGTACCACAAATGCATCAGTATTTCAGGCATCATTGCTGACCTGTCAATTTTATGTTGCTGGTCATTCACTTATAATAGTTTCTTCCAGCACAATTCTTCTATGGCACAATAGAATGGGAGACAAGGATCTGCCTCAAAATTAAGGGTCAGCCATAGTATCTTTAACTTTTTCAGGGCAAACAGGAAACCCTGAAATTGTGATTTTTATGGTAGGTCTTACCATCCTTACCACAAGATTTTTCTCTCTGTTGAATCAGGTATTGTTCTGATTTATATCTACTCTTTGTTCTGTTCTATAAGTAAATACTAGGATCAAGTCTTCACAGGCAGAAATGAGGTAACCGTATTTAAGAGAATTCGCAGTTGAGTTTTTACTTTAATTATGTGTCTCTTTTCCTTTTAATTCACAGCTTTTATACCTATAACAATTGTTTAAGTAGACCTTCAAGTCATAAGCAGATAGTTGACTGACAAATTTGAATCTTTCTGAGAATCCTCAGCAGATGGCTTCACAGCTCAGAGAATCCTTTCTGCCAGAATCACCAGCAAATACGCATGCACTAGACAATCTCCAGTTTATTCCATCCCAGAGTTCATCTGTGCAGTGGGAAGAAGGCATCTCTAACTCCCCAATTGCTCAGCTCTACCTTCCCCCAAATGGCAATGGCTCCTGTGAAAAGCAGGAACTGCAAACCCTGTGGGAGATGTTCACCTCCTGGTTGCAGCCAGAAAAGCAGAGCAAGAAGTAGATGATTTCTCAGCTGGTTTTGGAGCAATTTCTCAAAGGTTGGTGCTATAGGCACAAGTTTTCCAGGAAAGAGAACTGGGAATGAAGTGGCAGAAATATGAGGAGATTCATGGACAGTCTGACTGATGAGTGCTTGCAGCCTCCTGTGATGGTGAGTAAGTGGCGAGAGGGATGACTAAGTTGTGAGGAGACTGTCATTTGAATTTGCGAATGAATATGGAGATAGTGTTTTTAGGGAGACATTTTTGTTATTTTATTTCTTATAATTTTGTCATTTTATTCATTTTTATTAGTGAAATTGTTTTCTCCTTCAAAAGTTGTTACAATGAGAATTATCAAGTCCCTACATTAGCAATTAGTCAGTGGGAGTGACAACACATTACAGATATTGACAATAAAGCCCATTGACACAGCAAAGTGAGGTGACAGGTTGCTAGGGAGAGACCACTGACAGACAAATGGCTGGAGATAGGGAATCAGAAAGCCTCAGGTATTTGAGAATGACAATGGCTAAGAACATGAGGTTCAAAGGCACAAAGTAACAACTGCTATTTTGAGGCTAGGATGCCAATATTGCAGGTACTCCACAATTACAGTTCAGTTTCTGAGGATTTTAAACAGAAAATAACATTTACCTCTTCCTAATCTTACTGACCAAGGGTAAAGACCATTTGCAACATTCTTGTGTCAAATTCAGGAAGCTTTATTTTCTGTTACACAGGGCTATCACCCTAAAACTGGCTTTGGAAAATTGCAATGAACACAGGAGAGAGTGGGGCTTATGTACCTTAAGCAACTTAAAGACTAGAGGGAATCCAAGGGTTGGGAGACATTTTGTTTACTTGTAATTTGGCTGAACATTTAAAAGTGATTTGCCATAGCATCTTATCAGGGTGAAGGTCAGGATATAGCCAGAGTGTAGGTTGCAGAACATGTAAAATTTCAAAAAATGGGTCAAGACACAGTTAAATTCAAGGTTTACAGAAAACAACCATGGAATTCTTTTTTATCTTGTAATAACATGGCATCTAATGTTAAAAAGGAATTGAGGCAGTCCATCATTCATCAGAGGCTGGAGGCTAAAGCAGCAGCTTTCTCTGGAGCAGCATTGTTGTGACCCAGCGAATGCATGTGGAGACACTGAGGGTCCTGGGGCCACTGACGGATGGAAAATAGGACTTACAAATTGATGAGAAGCTGTGAAATTCCAACCATGGTGACATTTATTAAAGACAAACTTTATTAGAATAGGAAGAAATATCTAATCAACTGAGTAAGATGATCTCCAGAAATTAGATGCGACCCAGTGAATTCTGGGCCAGACATTATACATTTTCCTTGGGGACTTCCCACTCTTTCTGATAGGACCTAGGGAGCCTTTGTTGCTTTACAGGAAGGCATCCAATTGGCAATAGTTTAAATATCTTTGGTGTGAGGTATACAGTAGGGGACAATACCTGGAAGAATGAGCAGACTTTTCTTTTTGGTTTTTCGAGGCAGGGTGTCTCTGTGACTTTGGAGGCTGTCCTGGAACTAAGTCTTGTAGACCAGCCTGGTCTTGAACTAACAAAGATCCACCTGCCTCTGTCTCCTGAATGCTGGGATTAAAGGCATGCACCACCACCACCCGGCAAGCAGCCTTTCTTAAAGTGGCCAGTCCCTGTTTGCAGATTTGCCAAATTTCATCTGATACTCCTTCAATGTACTGATAATTTGAGGAAAATATTTTGGCCAGAGCTCTTGGATCGTAATTTTGTTTTATCCATTGGCACAGTGACACAGCATTTGCACAAATAGTGTGAATAAGGCCTTTATGAAACAGAACATGCAGATGACAGGATAACATCATCAGAGATGAGGGATGCACATATGAGCTAATCCACAGTCCAGTGATCTCATGCAACCAAACTCATGCAGGTTTTCTCTCATTCACAGATCCATTGTTAATGGTCATCAAGTTTTGTTTCCATGTTTGCGTATCTATGCAGGAACAGGAAGCCATCTTTCTGGAGAACATGTCATTAAAAGAAGTCATCAAGCTTTTGAAAGAACAATCATTATAGGTGCAACACAGCAGAATGCAAGGACAACCTTGCAGTTCCCATAAGATATGTTATTGGTGACAGGTAAGTAGGGAACCTGGACATGAAAGGGATGTTGTATGAGGATATCCTTTCACAGGCACAGTTTTACAGTCTCTTATTTCCACAGGCTATGAGAACAGTGAAGATGGCCAAAATGCTTTCTTGAAAGGTAGTGAAGTAAATAGTGGTGTTAGTAGTCCTGAAAATGTGATGGAGTCTATTCTCATTATCAAGACAGGGCAGTATCCCGAGTCTGAACAGGGAGGTGTATCTTATGGAGTTCCTCTGGATCTCAGTAGACCATGTCGAGGCACCTCCAGGTACCAGACAGAGTCCCTGAGGAGACCTTCTTATGAACATTTCCCTATGGGGGTACAACCAATATATCTCCCCTGCACATACCAGTAAGAAGACACTGCAGATGGCCACAACACATTCTTGAACACTGCTCATGTTAAGGGCTGTATTGGCAATCTCAACAATGAGAGAGATTCCCTTCTCTTTATTCAGAGAAAGAATTATCCTGAGCCTAAAGAGGGAGTTGTTTCTTATTGAGTTCTTTGGGACTCTGGAAGAGCGATTTGGGGCACATCCCATTCACAGCAATAGCCCTTAACATAGGATTTTTATGAATATAGACCTATGGAGATACGAGGGTTCCTCTTGAGGAAAGAGCAGCCTACTTCTGAGTCTGTTCCCCTTTGGCAGTGTGAAGAGCCAAATTCTATATGTGAGGGTCACCAGGAAACACTCCACAGATATCTCAAACCATACCCACATCAGGAATGCCCCAAGGCCTTCAAATATACCTGTAACCTCACAGAACACCGGAAAAGACATAGGGCAGAGAGATCATTTTTCTGTATCCATGGTGAGACAGATTTCTATCAAGGCTCATATATATGAGTTCATGAGGCCATACCCAAGACAGAGAAGCCTTTCACATGCGGCACATGTGGAAGATCCTTCAGCCACAAGATCCATCTGTAGGCTCATGAGAGGATTCACACAGGAGAGAAGCCCTACATATGCTCCCTGTGTGACAGTTGCTTTCGCCAGGCATCCACATATGACCAGCACCTGAGGAATTACCACAACTCAGAAGGATCTGTGTACCTCCTCAGCAGAGGTTAGCTGGGCTACAACCCCAGTGTCTCATCTATTCATGAAGAAACATGTCATGTTTGACTAGCAATTAGGCAGTGTAGATTTGTCATTTAACTTGTGGAATGTTCCTTCCTTATGTTTTCCCATCTCATGGACATGTGAGGGTAAAGATGAGTCATCTGATAGTTTGTTTACTCAAGTGTTCCAAACAACTAAAATTTAGCGGTGTTTTATTTCCAAATACTAACAAAAGGTTGAAGATTCTGTGTGTCTCCTCTGTGTTGTGTCTTGTGTTCTATTGTGTGGTATGTTTTAGTGTGTCCCTCTGTGTAGGGTTGTTGGGCTTTAACTTCCACATTTTATGACAGCGTTTCTTTGAACAATTTGTCCATATGAGGTAAAGGCAGGAATCTAATAGTAAAGGAGACCACCCCCACACCTGGTAATTCATGGGCTTCCTCCCAGAGCCAGTTTAGGGAAAAACCACATCCAAACACCTGTTGTCACAGAGAGAGAGAGAGAGAGAGAGAGAGAGAGAGAGAGAGAGAGAGAGAGAGAGCTTTATTAAAGGAAAGAAAACATGAAGTGAATGATTCTTACTCAGGCAGAAAATAGTAGCAAATGACATTACAGGGAATTTCTCTGTTAGACTGGTCTATGATGTATTGGCAAAGATGTAGAGGATTAAGAAAAATGGGACTGGGACAATGGAAAAGGGCAAGAATTTCTGTGACAAAGAGGGAAAATATATCGTCTTTGGATAGAGAAGAGCCAGATGTAGCACAAATGCAAATGATGGTTTATTAGGTTCACGGGGGATCATTATTAAGATAAGTTTTTTAATTTTGATAGGGCATGATAATGGCAACTAAGAGAGCCAAAGTGGACTTTTGATTTCTAGACTTCATACAGTGATAGATGGAACTTAGTAGTCAGCCTTAGGAGGAAGAAGTGGCCTACTAAGGAATACATCTTGCTGACTAGCTTTAGGATAGTAATGTTTTTTTGTTTGTTTGTTTGTTTGTTTTTAGCAAGAAAGAAGGTATGGGGGATAAGGGAAATTCTGATCAAGTCACATGCTTCAGTTGGCTAGTGTCCATTCACATAGAGCTCCTATGATCTTTATTCTCTATACCTCTTAGTAAGCTGATATGACAGATGTCTCTGCTACAAGACCTGCCTTACAAAAACTAGTATTTTTTAAATTTAGTTTGGAAAAATCATATTTTACATATCAATCCCAGGTGCTTCTCTCATCTTCCAATACAGCCAATTGACCGCTACATCCCACCCTCTTCCAGTCCCCAAGGAGGTTGAGACCTTCCTTGGGGTATCATCAAAATCTGTCACATCATTTTGGGGAGGGCCTATGCCATCCTCCATATATCTTGATGAAGACCCTCTTTAGGGAATTGGCTCCCAAAGTCCATTTCTGCATTAGGGATGAGCATTGGTTTCACTGCCAGAGGTCCCATAACAGTCCATGCCTCCATACAGGCACCCACATTCAGAGGGATTGGTTTGGGCCAATGGTTCTTCCACAGCTTTAAGACAGGGGCCCATGTGCTCTCATTTGGTTAGGTCCACTGTTCTGTGGGTATGTGCAATATGGTCTTGACCCCATTGCTCATCACTCCTCCATCTCTACAAGTGAATTTCAGGAGTGCAGCTGAGTGTTAAGCTGTGTTTTTCTGCTTCTGCTTCCATCAGCTACTCGATGAAGGGTTTAGGATGGTATTTAACATAGTCATCAATCCCATTATGGGGAAGGGCATTTAAGGTATCCTCTGGATTATTGCTTAGATTCTTAGTTGGGGTCATCATTTTGGATCTCTGGATATTTGCCTAGTGCCAGATTTCTGTTTAAACCTATAATGGCTCCCTTTATTAAGGTATCTCTTTTCTTGCTCTCCCCTATACTTCCCTTGACTCAGTCTTCCTGATAACTCATGATCTCTCTGCCTCCTCTTTTCCCCTACTGGTTTTTGTACCTCCCTCTTCCCTACACCATGCTCCCAATTTTCTCAGGAGCTCTCATCCCTTTACCCTTATCCAGAGGACCATGCATGTCTGTCTTAGGGTCCTCCTTGTTTCCTAGCTTCTCTGGAGGTCTGTATTTTAGGTTGGTAGTCCTTTGCTCTTTGCCATATATGTGTGTGTGTGTGTGTGTGTGTGTGTGTGTGTGTGTGTGTGTGTGTGTACATACCATGCTAATTTTTCTGTGACTGCATTTCCTCACTCAGGATAATTTATTACAGTTCATTCCATTTGCTTCCGTATTTCAAGATATCATTGTTTTATTTTCCACTGAGTAATACTCCATTTTGTAAATCTACATTTTCTCCATCCATATTTCCACGCATCCTTTGGGTATATGTCCAAGAGTGGAATTGCTGGACTTTCAGGTTGATTTTATTTGCTATTGTTTTGTTTTTATGGTGTTTTTCAAGACAGGGTTTCTATGTAGCATTGGCGCCTGTCCAGGAACTAGATCTTTTAGATTAGGCTGGTCTTGAACTCACAGAGATTCACCTGCCTCTACTTCAGGTAGATAGACATTTTTTCTGAGGAATTTCCATAGTGATTTTCCAAGTGGATAAATATGTTTGTACTCACACCAGCAATGGAGGAGTGTTCTGTGCCCCTTCTCCACATCCTCTCCATTATAGACTGTCATTGGTATTTTTGTTTATAGCCATTGTGGCTGATGTAAGACGGTATCTTAGTGTTGTTTTGAATTGCATTTCCATGATGAGTAAGGATGTTGATCAATTTCTTAAGTATCTTTCAGCCATTTTAGATTCTTCTATTGAGAATTCTTTATTTCTGTATCCCAATTTTTAATTGGAATATTTGGTGTTTTGGTGGCTAGCTTCTTAAGTTCTTTGTTTATTTTGGAAATAATTTCTCTGTCAGATGTGGAGTTGGTGACTATCTTTTCCCATTATATGGGCTGACCCTTTGTCTTCCTGACTATATCCTTTGTAATACAGAAGCTTCTCAGATTCAGAATGTCCCAGTAATTAATGGACCATCCCAGTGTCTATACTACTGGTGTTATATTCAGGGAGCGTTGTCTACCAGTTTTTCAAGGGTACTTCTCACTTTCTCTTTTAAGAGTTTCAGGGTGTCTGATTTATGATTATGTTTTGATCCATTTGGACTTAAGTCTTGTGCATGGAGATAAACATGTTCTACCTGCAGTTTTCTACATGCCAGCATCCAGTTATGGCAGTAATATTTTTTGAAGATACTATTTTTTCCATTGTATAATTTTAGCTTCTTTTTAAAAATTCATGTGTTCTTGGGTGTGTGGGTCAATATCCGGGTTTTCAATTCAAATCTGATTTTCTACCTGTCTATTTTTATGCCAATATCAAGCTGTTTTCTGTACTATATCTGTATAATAGAACTTGAAGTCAGGGATGGTGAAGTCTACAGAAGTTTCCTTATTGTATAGGGTTCTTTTGGTTATCCTGAGTCTTTTGTTTTTTGATATAAATTGATTATTGTTCTTTCAAGATCTATGAAGAATTGTGCCAATATTTTGATGGAGAAAGCTTTGAATCTGTTAATTGCTTTTGGTAACATTGGCGTTTTTAGCCTGTTGATCCTATCTATACAAAAGTACTGGAGATATTTTCATTTTCTGGTATCTTATTTGATTTCTTTCTTTAAAGATTCAAAGATCTTTTTATACAGGTTTTACACTTAGTATTAAAATGTTAGTGTTACTCAAATATGTTTTATGTTGGTTCTGGCTATTGTAAATTGTGATGTTTCTCTGATGTATCTCAGCCCATTTATCCTCAGTATATATTGGGTCTGCTGATTTTTTTGAGTTATTCTTGTATCCTGCCACTGTACTGAAGGTGTTTATCAGTTGTACAACTTCCCTGGTAGAATTTTCAGGTCACTTATGTAAACTGACATATCATCTGCAAATAGTGAAAGTTGGACTTCTTTCCAATTTGGATCTCCTTGATTTCCTTTTGTTGTCTAAATGCTTTAGATATAATTTCAAGTACGATATTGAAGAAATATTGAGATGGTCAACTGCCTTGTCTTGGTCCTGATTTTAAAGGAATCCTGTTGAGTCTCTCTCCAATTAGTTTGATGTTGGCTGATGGTTTACTGTATATTGATTTTATTATGTTCAGGCATGTTCCTGTTATCCCTGATCTCTCCAGAACCTTTATCATGAAAGGGTGTTGGGTTTTGTCTAAGTCTTTTTCAGCATCTAGTGAGATGATCATGTGGGTATATTTTTCATTTGTTTACATGGTAGATTACATTGATAGATTTTCCTATGTTGTAGCATCCCTGCATTCCTGGGATGAAGCCTACTTGATTATTGTAAATGATTTCTCTGAGGTGTTCTTGTATAGGATTTGCCAGCATTTTATTGAGATGTCTTATCAATGTTCATGTGAGATGTTGGTCTGTGATTCTCTTTCTTAGTTTTGTCTTTATATGGTGTGGGTACCAAGGTAATAGTAGCCTCATGAAAAAAAGCTTGGTAATGAACCTTCTTCTATTGTGTGGAGTAGTTTGAGGAGTATTTGTATTATGTCCTCTTTGAATTTCAGGTAGAATTTGGCACTGAATCCATCTAGCCTTGAGCTTTTTTTTGTGCCTGGTAGACTTTTGGTGACTTCTATTTCAGTAGAAGTTACAGGACTGTTTCATTGCTTATTGGTTTTTGGTTTAAATTTGGTAAGTGATATCCATCCAGGAAATTTTCTGTTTCCATTAGATTTTCGAATATCAGGAGTTCAGGTTTTCAAAATATGACCAGAGAATTCTCTGGATTTCCTCACTGTCCGATTTTAGTCTCCCTTTTCATTTCTTATTTTGTTACTTTGCATGTTTTCTCTGCAGTTTGGTGAGTTTGGATGAAGTTTTTTCTATCTTGGTGATTTTCTCCAAGAACCAACGGTTTGTTACATTGATTCTTTGTATTGTTTTCCGACTTTCTAATTTGATTTCATCCCTCAATTTGATTATTTGCTCACATCTACTCCTCTGGAGTGTGTTTACTTCTTTTTGTTCTAGAGCTTCCAGTTGTGCCGTTAATTCTCTAGTGTGACTATTCTCTAGTTACTTCATGTGGGCACTTAGTGCTATGAACTTTCCTCTTAACAAGGCTTTCAAATTGTCCCATAAGTTTTGTTATGTTGTGTCTTCCTTCTCACCGAATTCTAGAAAGGCTTTTATTTCTTTTTTATTTCTTTCTTGACCCAGAAATGCTGCAGTTGCTTATTAAACAATTTCCATGAGTTTGTAGTTTTTCTACAATATGTGTTGTTGAATTCTAACTTTAAATCATTGTGGTGTGATAAAATACAGGAAGCTATTTGAATTTTTCTGTACCTGTTAATGTTCGCGATGTTGCCAAGTATGTGGTCAATTTTAGAGAAGGTTTCATGTGGTGCTGAGAAGACGGTATATTCTTTTGTGTTTGAATGGAATGTTCTATAGATGTCTGTTAAACACAATTGGGTCATAACTTCAGTTTGTTCCTGTGTTTCTTTGTTAGGTATCTGTCTGGTAGTCCTATCTAGTGGTGAGAGTGGGGTGTTTAAATCTCCCACTAGTGGTAAGTGTGTAAGGTTTTTTGTGTGATTTGAGTTATGGTAATTTTACATTATGAAATTTGATGTCTTAGTATTTGGGGCACACCAAACACCACACCAAGTAACTGAATGCCTATGTCACCTACTGGTCAAAGATTATTACTGCATCTGGAGTAGAAATCAGGTAAAATGATGGCAGAACATTTATCATTTGCTAAAATTGGTAATATTTTTACTTATTATATGAATTCAATGATTGAGGAGAATGCTAATTTGCCAATTACTGTCCAGTATGCCATAATGGCAGTTAGCTTGCTGGTACAAATAATATTACTAGCCAGAGGACTCAGGAATAAGGATAACCTCCCCACCAACTTACAGGAAATAACAGCTTTAAACAATGAGGTTTTGGAAAACAGATTAGGTCAGAAAACAATTGTGCAGCAAGTGGAACAGAAATTGGATCATAAGCTTGGCTCTGTGTCCAATAGCATAAAGAAAGAGCTGTCTGTTACCCAAGATGAGATGCACGGTATTTTGGATAAGATAAAGACAGAGAGATACTCCATGTCTGAGGCTTTAGAGGCTAGGCTGTCAGAAGACTGTGATGAGCTAAAGAATATCTGTAGCCAGCTAGAAACTCAGATAGGCACTGTTACCCAGAAACTAAATGCAAAGGTGCAAAATACCTAAGATAGGGTTGAAGAATTGGACAATGACATTCTATCAATTATTGAAGCATCTAAGGTAGCAGATCACAAATTTGAGTCTAGATTTGAATGTTTGGAAGATAATTTACAGTGCAGAGCAGAGAGATTACATAGGTCCATATGGTCAATTGCTGAGGACTCAAAATCAATAAATCATGACCTCGAATCTATACTCCAATACCTAGAAGGCAGTTTCCATACCATCCAGATGCTGCCTAAGGATGATTATATTAAAGACCTTGAAAAACATATAGAGGAGCAGTTAGAGCAATTTACAGATTCATTAACATGCTTGGAATCTATTATGTTTAAGGAGATTGAAACTTTTCATAAGGATATCATTACTAGGCTTAAAGTTCATTGGAATGCCTCAGAAGCAGAATCACTGCAACCTGGTATTCAGGTATCATGACTATTCTTCTAAGGTTGTTACTCATACACCATTAGTGTACCCAGCTACCATGGTAGAAAAGCCAGCTTCTAAGAAACACCCTCAAGGACTGATGGCTTATGAGTGGCAACCTACACAGCTGAAGGACCTTAAGAATATTACTGAATCGGTTGTCTCATATGGTCTCCATAGCCCATACATAAAACAGCTATTACATTCATGGGAAACCTTTAACAGGGTGACACCCACAGATTGGTAACGATTGGTAGCAGCTGTACTTGAGAATTCATGCCAAAACCAATGAAGGACATTGTTGAGGGAATAATCGAAGCTCCTTGAGTGTCAAGGCATAAAGGAAGATTTTGAAGCCACCCTAGATAAGATTCTTGGTGAGGGTATTTATCCTAACCCACAGGTTCAGACTGAATATGTCGACTACATACTGTCCCTATGAAGGAAAGCAAATTTAAATGCCTGGGATAAGGTTCATGAGCCAGGAGAATGCCTAGAAGCTTATACCAGAATAGAACAGTATTACAGGCAACAGATCCAGAAACAAGACAATCTATTATATATACACTATCTTATGAAAATGCAAACCCAATATGCAAAAGAATACTTTTGCCTTTAAAGATCAGATCATCTCCCCTAGAAGAATGGGTTTTGCATGCGGCCAACATTGACTATAATGTGCAAGATACACTTGGGTAGGAGAAGCCATCTTGAAAGGTTTAAAAAGGCAAGAGATCAAAAGTTCTAGAGGTGAGGATGTAATGGCTTGGCAAGGAAAAGCACCTTACAGAGGTCAACATAGGTACCAAGAGGCTAGATTTTACTATTACTATAAACCAGAACCTTGGGTAGGAAAAGCCTTCTCCTTCCCCAGGAGACCATGAAGGCACCAAGAACCTAGATGTTTCAGCTGTGGTAGAATGGGACATATCAAGAGAAATTGTAGACAAACGAATTCTAACAATGCCTCATATGGAAGGTCACTGCCTTCTGGATTGTGTAGAAGATATGGTAAGGGCAGACACTGGACCAATGAATGTAAATCGACCAATACCATGCAAGGAAACCCGTTAAGGCCAGGAAACCCCGGAGGGGGCTCAAGAAGGCCCCCACATCAAGAAAGGTCCAGTTGTTCCCAGTAGCAGTGGAAGACAATCTCTCACAGGATGGATATTTCTTTGCCTATTATCAAAAATAATACTGTTCTAGGTGGTAATTTGAATAGTGATGAAGAATCAAATGTGACAGGACAAAATGAGAAACGTATATATTGGTAAACATCTGTTAATGATAAAAGGCCACAGTTAAAAGTGAAAATTAATAATAAAGTAATTTCTGGCTTAGTAGACACTGGGGCTGATGAGACTAATATTACCCAAAAGCCTTGGCCTCAGAAATGTCCTCATAAAGAGGCAAATGTTCAAATTTTAGGAATTGGTACTCTGATCTAGAGTTCGACAGAGTGTTAACTCAGTGGTCTGCATTGGACCAGAAAGACAGACAGGGAGACTGAAACCATACGTGGCAGATATAGCTATAAATCTCTGGGGTCGAGATCTTTTACAGCAATGGAATTCTCAGATTAATATTCCTCCAGTGTCAATACAAATTAGAAAAGATCTGGTAAGATGCAATGGAAAATGGTAACCAACCCGCCATGCTGTACATTAAATAGATACAAATGATGGACCTTCAGAGGAGCCAACGGCCCTGTTATTGAAGTGGCTTACAGATGAACCTGTTTGGGTAGGACAATGGCCTATGACCTCTGAGAAGCTAGAGGCTTTAGAAAAGTTAGTACAGGAAAAGCTAGATGCTGGACATATAGAGGAAATTGTCCAGTCCTTGAAATTCTCCTGTATTTGTTATCAAAAACAAGTCAGGTAAGTGGAGAACGCTGACAGTCCTCAGAGACATAAATAAGGTAATTCAACCAATAGGCTCTCTGCAATCTGGAATGCCAATTCCATTCCTTGATACTTAAAGGATGGCCAATCATACTCATTGATCTAAAAGACTGTTTTTTCACAATTCTGTTATAGAAAAATGATAGAGAAAATTTTTCATTTACTGTACCAACTTTTAATAATTCACAGACAGTTAGGAGATATCAGTAGAGACTTTTGCCACAAGGAATGCTAAATAGCCCTACTTTTTGTTGGCACTGTGTACAGCAACTTCTGGAAGTAATGAATGAGAAATTTTCACAATCTCTTGATTATCATTACATGGATGATATTCTTTTTATCAGATTCCAATAAGGAAACATTAGAATGTATATGTGAATTGGTGAAGGAATTTCTGCCTCATTGGGGTTACAGATTGCCAAGAAAAGATACAAAGAGAAGATTCTATTAACTATTTAGGTTACAAGATAGAATTACAAAGAATCAGACCTCAAAGGTACAAATTAATTCTCTTCAGCAATTATTAGGGGAAATTTCTCAATTACAGATGATTATTGCTGTAGAAGGACATGACTTAAAGCATTTAAAAATTGCCCTCAAAGGTGATAATGACCTAAACAGTCCAAGAATATTATCTGCTGAGGCAGAAAAAGAGTTACAATGGGTAGAAAACAGAATAATGGATGTGCATGCAGGTCGAAAAACCATAATTTAGACTGTATTCTGGTTATCTTGTCATCCAGAGAATATTCTTCTATGATTCCGATGAAGAGGGAAGACACCATATTGGAGTGGATATTTTTGCCACATAAACAGAATAAAAAGTTAAAGACATATATAGAAAAAGTTTCTTTTTTTTATTAGTTCAAGTAAGGGAACAAGCTTGTTTCAAGTCCCTTCTCCCTCTCCTTCCCCTCACGCCAACCCTTCTCCCTCACCCCCAACCTACCCCGAGCCCATCCACCCACCACTCCCAAGGCAGTGCAAAGTCCACAAAATCTTCCTGTGCTGGTCCTGGGCCCTTCCCCATGTGTCCAGAGCCACAGTATAACCCTTCACGTGGGATGGGCTCTCAAAGTCCCATCTTACCCCAGGGAAAAATACTAATCCACTACCAGAGCCTCCCTGGAGTGCAGAGGCCTCCGTATTGACATCCATGTTCAGGGGTCTGGATCAACCTTGTACTGGTCTCCCAGATAGCATCTGGGGTCGATGTAGTCTCCGTTGTTCAGGACAACTGTTTGTGTGGGTATCTTCAACCTGGTACAGACTCCTTCGCTCTTCATTCCTCCCTCTCTTCAACTAAATTCCAGATTTCAGATCTGTGTATTTCTGTGGATGTCTGTCTCTGCTTTCATCAGCCACTGGATGAGGGCTCTAGGATGGCATAAAGAGTAGTCATCAATTTCATTTAAGGGGAAGGGCTTTTAGGTTATACTCTCCTCCATTGCCTGGATTGTCAGATGGTGTCAACCTTGTAGGTCTCTGGAGATCTCCCTAGTTCCAGATCTCTTCTCGGACCTATAGTGGCTCCTTGTGATATGGTATCTCTCATCCTGCTCTATCTCCTCTATTCTTCCACCAACTCAATATTTCTGCTCCTCCATTTTCTTTCCTCTACTCCCCTTCGCTTGCTCTTATTGTGGGTGCTCCCCTCTCCTACGCTCATGCTCCCAATTAGCTCAGGAGCTCATGACACTTCCCATTCCAGAGGTACATTTATCCCTTAGAGTCCTTCATGTTTCTTACTTTCATTGGTGAAGAGGATTATAGGCTGGTAATCCTTTGCTCTATGTGTAAAATTCATATATGACTGATTACATTCCATGTTTTTCTTTTTGTGACTGGGTTACCTCACTCAGGATGGTTTCTACTAGTTCCATCCATTTGCCTGCGAATTTCAAGATTCCATTGCTTTTTTCTGCTTAGTAGTACTCCATTGTATGAATGTACCACATTTTCTTAATCCATTCTTCAGTTGAGGGGCATCTAGGTTGCTTCCATGTTCTGGCTATTACAAACAATGCTGCTATGAACATCGTTGAACATATGTCCTTGTTGTATGGACATGCAGTATTTGGGTATATACCTAAGAGAGGAATGGCTGGATCGTGAGGTAGACTGATTCCTAGTTTGTTAGCAAACTCCATACTGATTTCCAGAGTGGTCTTGCAAGTTCGTACTCCCACCAGCAATGGAGGAGTTTTCATTTTTCTCCATATCCTCTCCAGCATAGATTGTCATTGGTATTTTTTATTTTAGCCATTCTGACAGGTATGAGGTGGTATCTCAGAGTTGTTTTGAGTTGCATTTCTCTGATGGCAAAGGATTTTGAGCACTTTCTTAAGTGTCTTTCAGCCATTTCAGATTCATCTGTTGAGAATTCTCTATTTAGTTCTGCACCCCACTTTTTAATTTCATTGTTTGGTGTTTTGGTGGCTAGCTTCTTGAGCTCCTTATGTATTTTGGAAATCAGTCCTCTGTCAGATGTGGAATCAGTTAAGATATTTTCCCATTCCATGGGTGGTCGTTTTGTCTTACTGACGGTGTCCTTTGCCTTGCAGAAGCTTCTCAGTTTCAGTACGTCCCATTTATTAATTGCAGACCTCAATTTCTGTGCTACTGGCATAATGTTCAGGAAGTGTTCTCCTGTGCCAATTTGTTCAAGGGTAATTTCCACTTTCTCGTCTAGAAGATTCAGTGTAGATGGATTTATGGTGAGATCTTTTATATATTTGCACTTAAGTTTTGTGCATGGTGACAAGTATGGATCTATCTGCAATCTTCTGCATGCCCGAATCCAATTGCGCCAGCACCATTTGTTGAAGATGCCATCTTTTTTCCATTGTATAGATTTAGCACATTTTTCAAATATAAGGTTTTCATAGGTACATGGATTAATATCAGGGTTTTCAACTTGATTACATTGATCTACCTGTCTATTTTTGTGCCAAAACCAAGCTGTTTTCAGAACTATGGCTCTATAGTAGAGCTTGAAGTCAGAGATGGTGATGCCTCCAGATGATCCTTTATTGTAAAGAGTTGTTTTGGCAATCCTGGGTTTTTTTATTTTTCCATATAAAGTCGAATATTTTTCTTTCAATGTCTGTGAAAAACTGTGTTGGGATTTTGATGGGGATTCAGTTGAAGTGGTAGATTGCTTTTGGCAGGATTGCCATTTTACTGTGTCGATTCTACCTATCCAGGAGCAAAGGAGATCTTTCGATTTTCTGGTATCTTCTTTAATTTCTTTCTTTAAAGTCTCAAACTTCTTATTGTACAGGTCTTTCACTTTTTTGGTTTTTGTTCCCCCAAGATACTTTATGTTGCTTGTTGATATTGTGAAAGGTGATTTTTCCCTGATTTCTTTCTCATTGTATTTATCATCTGTATCTAGTAGGGCTAATGATTTTTTTTAGTTAATTTTGTATACTGCTACCTTGCTGAATGTGTTTATCAGCTGTAGGAGTTCCCTGGTAGAGTTTTTCGTGTCTCTAATGTAGATTGTCATGTCATCTGCAAATAGTGAAAGTTTGACATTTTCCTTTCCAATTTGTATCCATTTGATCTCCTTTTCTTTTCTTACTGCTCTAACTAGAACTTCAAGTACAATATTGAAGAGATATGGAGGGGGTAGATAGACTTGTCTTGTTCCTGATTTTAGAGGAAACACTTTGAGTTTCTCTCCATTTAGTTTTACATTGGCTACTGCTTTGGTGTATATTGTGTTTATCATGTTTAGATATGTTCCTGTTATTCCTGTTCTCTCCAGATCTTTATCATGAAGAGATGTTGGATTTTGTCAAAGGCTTTTTCAGAGTCTAGTGAGATGTTCATGTGTTTTTTCTTTTTCAGTTTGTTTATATGGTGGATTACATTGATGGATTTTCATATGTTGAACCATCTTTACATCCCTGGGATGAAGCCTAATTGATCATGGTGTATGGTTTTTCTGATATGATCTTGGATTGGATTTGCCAATATTTTATTGAATATTTTAGAAATGATGTTCATGAGGGATATCAGTCTGTAGTTCTCTTTCTTAGTCATGTCTTTGTGTGGCTTGGGTATCAAAGTGATTGTAGCCTCATAGAAAGATTTTGGCAATATCCAATCTGCTTCTATTGTGCAGAACAGTTTGAGGAGCACTGGGATTAGCACTTGTTTCCATTTCTGGTAGAATTCTGCAGTGAAGCCATCTGGCCCTGGGCTTTTTTTGGTTGGGAGGCTTTTGATGACTGCTTCTTTTTCATTAGGGGCTATAGCTCGATTTAAACTGCTTATCTCTTCTTGGTTTAATTTTGGTAAGTGATATCTATCCAGAAAACTGTCGATTTCCTTTACATTTTTGGATTTTGTGGAGTACAGGTTTTCAAAGTATGACCTGAAGATTCTCTGGATTTCCTCAGTGTCTGTTGTTATATCCCCAATTTTTTTTAATTTGCATGCTCTCTCTCTGCCTTTTGGTTAGTTTGACTAGAGGTTTGTCTATCTTGCTGATCTTCTCGAAGAATTAACTCTTTGTTTCATTGATTCTTTGTACTGTTTTCCTAGTTTCTACTATATTGATTTCAGCCCTCAGGGTGATTATTTCCTGGCATCTACTCCTCCTTGGTGAGTTTGCTCCTTTTTGCTCTAAAGCTTTCAGTTGTTCGGTCAATTCTCTATTGTGACTTTTGTGTAGGTTCTTCATATGGGCACTTAGTGCTATGAACTTTCCTCTTAGCACAACTTTCAGAGTGTCCCATAAGTTTGTGTATGTTATGGATACATTCTCATTAAGTTCTAGGAAGTCTTTAATTTCTTTTTTTTTTTTAAATTTCTTCCTCAACCCAGGAATGGTGCAATTGTGTGTTATTCATTTTCCACGAATATGTATGTTTTCTGTAATTCATATGGCTGTTGAATTCTAGCTTTAACGCATGTTGATCTGATAAGATACAGGGGGTTATTTCAATTCTTTTGTAACTGTGGATGTTTGCTTTGCTGAAAAATATGTGGTCAGTTTTAGAGAATGTTCCATGTGGTGCTGAGAAGAAGGTATATTCTTTTGGTTTGTCTTTTCCTCCATTTGGATGCAATGTTCTATAGATATCTGTTAAACACAGTTGGGTCATGACTTCTGTCAGATCTTTTGTTTCTTAGTTAATTTTCTGTCTGGCAGTCCTGTCTAGTGGTGTTGGGGGGGTCTTGTTGATGTCTCCTACTTTAAGTGTGTGTGGTTTTATATGTGGTTTGAGCTTTAGTAATATTTCTTTTACAAATGTGGGTGCCTTCATATTTGGGGCATAGATGTTCAGGATTGAGACTTCATCTTGATGGTCTTTTCCTGTGATGAGTATGAAATGCCCTTCATCTCTTTTGATTGGTTTTAGTTTGAAGTCTAATTTGTTAGATATTAGGATTGCTACACTAGCTTGTTTCTTGGGCCCATATGATTGAAAAATCTTTTCCCATCCTTTTACTCTGAGTTATTGCCTGTCTTTGAAGTTAAGATGTGTTTCTTGTAAACAGCAGAAGGATGGATTTTGTCTTCGTATCCATTCTGGTAGCCTATATCTTTTTATGGGTAAGTTAAGACCATTGACATTTAGGGACATTAATGTCCATTGTTTGTTGGTTCTTGTTTGTTTTGGATTTATTTTTGGTGGTGTCATTGTGTGTGGAATTCACCCTCCTGTTTCTTTTTGTGTTTGGTAAAATTAAATTATCTATTGCCTGTGTTTTTATGAGTGTAGTTATGATTGTTGGGTTGGAGTTTTCCTTCCAGAACCTTCTGTAGTGCTGGATTTGTGCATATGTATTGTTTACATCTGTTTTTGTCATGGAATATCTTGTTTTCTCCATGTATAGTGATTGAAAGTTTTTCTGGGTACAGTAGTCTGGGTTGACATCCATGCTCCCTTAGTGCTTGTAGGGTATCTATCCAAGACCTTCTGGCTTTCAGAGTTTCCATTGAGAAGTCGGGTGTGATTCTGATTGGTTTGCCTTTATATGTTACTTGGCTTTTTTCCTTTGCTGCTCTCAATATTTTCTCTTTATTCTGTAGATTTGGTGTTTTGTTTATTATGTGTCAGGGGGACATTTTTGTGGGCCAGTCTGTTTGGTGTTCTGTAAGCTTCTTGTTCTTTCATAGGCATATCCTCTATAGATTGGGGGACTTTTCTTCTATGATTTTGTTTAATGTGTTTTCCGTACCTTTGAGCAGTGTTTCTTCACCTTTTTCTATACCTATTATTCTTGGGTTTGGTCTTTCCATGGTGTCCCATATTTCCTGGATATTTTGTGTTAGGGATTTGTTGGACTTGAGGTTTTCTTTGGTTGATGAATGTATATCCTCTAGCGAGTCTTCAATAGCTGAGATTCTCTCTTCCATGTTTTGAATTCTATTAGTTTTACTCACATGTTTAATTCCTGATCGTTTATCCAGGCTTTCCATTTCCTGCATCGCCTCATTCTGTGTTTTGTTTATTGTGTCTATTTCAGCTTTCATTCTTTGAACTGTTTCAAGAGCTTCCTTTATTTGTTTGGTTGTTTTTTCTTGGGTTTCTTTAGATTGTTTAAAAGATTTTATTTCTTGAATTTTTTGGTTTGTCTTTTCCTCCATTTTGTGTAATTTTTTCCTTGCTTTTTTTTCTATTTCTTTAAGGGATTTTCTTGTTTCCTCTTTAAATGTCTCTATCATGTTGCTGAGATAATTTTTGAGGTCCATCTCCTCTTCATGCTCTGTGTTGGGCTTTTCAGATCTTGCTGGTGTGGAGTCCCTAGTTTCTGGTGGTGTCATATTGGTTTTTCTGTTGTTGAGTGAGTTCTTATTCTGTCTTCTTACCATATCTTCTTCCAGTGGGGGCAGGTGGGGTCACTCTATCTCCTCTTGTGACCCAGTGGTGTGTGTGGGCCAGGGATTCAATGTTGGCAGCTCTGGATTGTCTTGCCTCTTCTAGTCTCCTCACTCTGAATGAGTTAGTCCTCTGTAAGGGTCACGTCGGTAGAACAGGAAGAAAGAGTGGGATGTTTCCAGAATCAGGGAGTTCTCCCTGCCTGGGTAGGTCTACTCCAATCTGGTGCAGGACCAAAGAGATCGGGGTGAATGGGGCTTTAGACGGGAGTTGGTTAAGAGCAGATGGTCACTCAACTCGTTATGGATCAGGTCAGTGGAAAGGGAAGGAAAAGTGGGTTGTTTCCAGATTCAGGGAGCTCCTCCCTGCCTGGCTGTGTCTATCCCAAGCAGGCGCAGGCCCCAGAAGAGCGGGGTGAATGGGACTTTGGACAGGAGTTGGGTAAGAGCAGAGGCTTACTTACATTGTTATGAATCAGGTTGGTGGAAAGGGAAGGAAGAGTGGGGTGTTTCCAGATTCATGAATCTCCTCCCTGCCTGGAGTGTATATCCCAACCAGGCACAGGCCCATGGAGATCAGGGCAAATGGGGCTTTGGACAGGAGTTGGATAAGAGCAGAGGGTCACTCACCTTGTTATGGACCAGGTCAGCATATTAGAAAAGGTTTCTGATTTGATTTTAAAAGGAAATTTAAGACTTTGTCAAGTGACTGGAAATGTCCAGCAGTAATTAAATTACCTTTAAATAATAAGGAAATTTCTTGTGGGAGGATAATGAATATTGGCAAATAGCTCTTATTGACTTTTTCGGAACAATTAGCAGCAACTGTCCCAAACCTGACAGAATTAAAATCTTACAAAAGACAGTCTGGATTCTTCCACACATTGTAAGACAAACTCCCATTTCTGGAGTTCTTAACTTGTACACTGATGCCAAGAAATCAGGTAAGAAAGGTTATAAAGCATGTGATGTAAGTAAATTAGTTCAAAGTCCATATACCTCTGTACAGAAGGCAGAATTATATGCAATTCTCATGGTACTTATGGGTTTTACATAATCTGTTAATATAGTTACTGATTCTCAATATGCATAGACTGCAGAATTCATTCCTGATAATACAGAATTAACTTCTCTGTTTTTACAATTACAGGAAACAATCAGAAACAAAAGTAATCCTATATACATTTAACATATCAGATCCCATATGGCTCTTCCAGGCCCACTAGCACAAGGCAATGATGAGTTTGATTGTTTATGAATTGAAAGTGTGCTGGAAGCCTCAGAATTTCATAAGAAACATCATGTAAATAGCAAAGGTTTAAAAAAGGACTTCTCCATTACTTGGCAACAAGCAAGGAGATAGTGAGAATCTTTCCTACTTGTTACTTTTATAATCAAACTCCATTGCCAGCAGGCTGTAATCCTAAGGGCACCCAGGTTAGTCTCACCATGTTAGTTCATGTGCATATCCTCAGGTTCTGGTGGTGTTTTTGTCCCATCAACTGCATCATGCTGCAATTTCCCCCTCACTGCCATGGTAGCTCATTTCTGTTGTCCTGCTCTTGTCTTTCTCACCTCTACCAGGAAGCAGGTCTCTAACAGTACAAAGAGTAGAGTCCATGTGGAGGGATTTGTCCTTGTACCATCAACTCTCCTCTGCCCATAGACTATGCTGCGTGTGTGGACAGTCTCAAGTTCAAATCAAACTATGTCCCTCAGGCTTCTGTTTCACATATGAGATTGTCCACAGTGATGTGTGATTCCTGCATGAGGACACTTGCAATGTGTGTTGGCTGATCTTCATGGTCCTCCTGATGCATTTACAGTCAGCATGCAAACAAAGCTCTTCCAGTGTGAAGTTTTAAGAATACCTTAATTGATATAGGCATTCTGATTTTATGTAGTCAGGGTGGACCAGTGTCTATATGGTGTGGAAAGAAGAAAGCAGCCTGGGAATTCATGTCTCTCTACTTCCTGATTGTCAATGTGATCAACCAAGACAAGCTTCTGCACCAGGCTTCCCCCACCATGATGGACTGCATCCCTTCAAATCCCAGAAACCACGGGGTAGAAGAATAGTACTGGCTCCTCCTAATTGTCCTCTCATGTATACACACACACAATACACACCCACACACACACACACACACACACACACACACACACACACACACCACATAAAAAATTCTGCATACACACATATAGAACAATGTGAGTAGGTAGGAAAAGAGTAGAGATATCTGGTCACAGAATGTTAATGGTTCAAGTGGGAATTTCCACTTAGTGGAGAAAGGTGTAGTTGTCACATGTCCTCTGACATCTAAGGTCAAGGCACTAAACCTCTGTGACATCTACAAGAAAGCCTGATGCCAGCTCTGACAAACTGGCAGAGTGCTGCAGGTGTCACCTACCAGTAGACATTTGTTAGCCACAGGATTCCCTTGTATTCATTCCTAATACTTCCAAGGCATAGAAAGGCCTAGCTGGACCTCAGCAGCCATAGGACCTGCAAGGTCATAAAAACAAGAACTAGAGGATATAGTGGACAGATCACGAGGGAATATTAGTGCTTGGCACCTCTTTGCCAAAAAAACGGTTACTGGATTAAGATACCGTTTGGCTTGTGTGACCAGTAAGTTAAAGGTTAATGCCTCTCTAAATATTTGGCAAACTTCATCTGTCACTCCTGATGGAGAGAAAGGGACAGTCAATGCCTTTAACAACAAACTACTTAGTTCTGACCGATCAAAAACTCTTGGAGTCTTTACTTTTAAAAATGAATATCAGCCAAATTACACAAGCACTTATGTAAGGTGAATATGGAGGCAGGGCAAGGGTGTTGATATTTCTGACTAGCCTGGGCTAAGTTGGAAGATCCTGTTGTTTCAAGTTTCCAGAAAGGTCTTGTTTATAGACTTGAGAGAAGCCAGGTAGCCCTCCATGGTTGACACCTCCTATGTGGTGTCCCTGGGACAGAGTGGCACATGCCTTGATCTCCTGAGCCATTAGATATCTAAGGAACACAAAAGCAGCCAGTGAAAGAGGAGCTGGCGAATTGGGGACAGGGTGTAGAGATCCATGCTGTGGTAGAGCCAGCGTGTTCTTATGTACAGGATGCACGTGTACTGTGGTGTTGTAATCTGCAATTCATTGCTATGACCAAACTACCCAGACTCAGCACTGTATGTGGGAAAGAAGTTAATTTGGTTCATGGGCTGGAGTCTTGACAGGCCCAGATAGGGCACTCACATCTTGCCAATGTTTGAACTGTGTGAACTCATGGTGAGAGGTGGAGAGTTCAGGGGTGCTGATGGAAGTCAGTACTAGAGCAGGAGCTCTGCCTGCTTGTCACCACCCACCATCACTACCTCTCAGCACTGTCACGCTGGGGACCAAGGCTTAAGGTGGGGTTGCTGTGTATGGCCTAGCCATGTTGAAACCATATCTGCCCGTCCCTCTTATATGGTGTTTGATGACATCATTGTGGTATTAACTGCATCTCACAGTGTAATTCTGGCTGGCCTGGAATTCTCTGTGCTGAACACGCTGACCTCAATCTCACAGAAATTCACCTGTCTCTGTCTCCTGTGTGCTAGGACTGAAAGTGTTGACACAACAACAGGATTTTAACAGTGCTTCTAGCCAGCCACAGAGGAATCTGAATTCACCACAAACTCACACCACACATACACACATACATAGTAACAAATACACCATACCCACAACATACTACACATACATCACACCAAACAAACACACATGACACACACATACTACACCCTCCACACACAACCATACAAACACATTGCACACACACGACATACACAACCCACATACACCCCAGTCACTCACATTCTACACACATACACAACACACCTAGCATACACATATACCACAAACACACACCACCCAAAACAACACATATGTACCACATACATGCATGGCCCACCATAGCACAATACATACTGTAGAAACACACACCATATTACATGAACACACCACACATCCACATACTACACACACCACACAAACGCAACTCAGAAACACAGACATTTTATATACATCACACACATATGGAAGTATACCACACACATAAACACGTATGCCACACACACACAGTCCACACACAATCCACATATACCAACACCACATACAGACATACACATAACACACAGCACAAACATGCACCACAAACTCGCAAACCATAAGCACACAATATATACACACCACCCAAAACAACACACATGCACCCCCCACAGCACACATACATATTACAGAAACACATACAAACCACACATCCATGTCCTAAACACATACCATACACACACACAAACACACACACAAACACACACACACACACACACACACACACACACACACACACACACACACACACTCCCCGTTCCTCCCTTGTTAGGAATTTTATGAACACATGGTTAACCTGGGCCAGATCCTATATGAAAAATCCCAGAAACATCAAATAGAGATTTAAGAAGACCAGTGTGGCTGTGTAGATCACACATTTAATCCTAGCACTCAGGAGGCAGAGGCAGGTGGATATCTGAGTTCAAGGCCAGCCTGGTCTACACAGATTATCTCGGACAGGAGGGTAATGACTAGAAATGCTACCTCAAAACAATAAGGAAGAGATCAAGCTGCAGAATGACTACAACAGCAGGAGGACTTCAGGGTTAGAGAGTGGTTCAAGGAAGCCAAGAAGCAAGGGAAAGATGGGGTTAGGGACAGAAACAGTCAGAGCAGGGGTTCCCAAGTGTCTGTGATCTGGTCTATCCTAGACATTGACTACTAGGGAGACTTTTAAGTAACCCTTGAGTTCCCATCCTCACAGGGTGACCTAGGGCTCACTCTGGAGGCTTAGTTGAGGGGCCTGTTGCCTGGCTTCTTACTCAAATTTTCCTTTGGTCTTCATGTGACATGTGACATTAAGCAGAATACTAAGAAAGGCACCAGGCTGAGACAAGGCCCTTTGTTGACCAGGATTTTATCCTCTTGCCAAAATACACATCTCTCCTGACAAAGCCCTAGGGAGTTTCACACAGTGATCTGGGAGGAGTCTGGAGGAGCTCAGACACAGCCCCTCCCTGCCCACTGAGCAGCCCAGGGCAGGTATAGAAGGGGCCTGAGCTAGGTAGGAGCACCTGCCATCATTACCATGAAGCTCCCTGGTTCACTCCTGTTGCTTGGGGCTGTCCTGCTCCTGACTTCAGGGGGAGGTAGGTACTAGGCTGTGGGTTTGGGGGATTTTGCATCTGTAGTGCTCTCACACCTTCACTGCCCCAGGAAGGACTCCTGTGTTCTGACACAAGGTTTCAAGGGAGGATCCCCTTTTATTTCATCTATAAAGCAGGAGATTGAGCTTTTACTTGACCCATCTCTGCCTGAATATGTAAACTTTGTCGAGAAATACAAGAATGACAATGCAACACTGGAAAATGCTGAAAATCTGAAGAAATGTGTTGACAGCAAGTTGACAGAGGTTGACAAGGAGAATGTACTCAGTTTACCGGTGAGTTGTATTGTATCTGTCTCTGTCCCAGGAGCTGCCCTGATCACCCCAGTTAGAGATGGAGCCTGTGTTCCTCCCCGCCCCTGCAACTTCTGTGTGCATAAAGTTGGCTCTTCTAACTGCTGGTATCAGGAGGATGGGGCAGGAAGGGACAATCAGGCAGCCTGAGCTAGGCCTAGCTGTTCACTCGACCCAGCCAGACTAGACCCTGAGGATCCCTGTCCCCCCTGATACCACTTAGCCTCCATCAGCATTTCTGACCCAGCCTTCTGGGTCCAGCCACACCCAGCACAGGGCCTGGCACTCTTTCTCCAGGCTGGGTCTTTTATCCTAACTTGTCAAGTCTACCACTGCATCCGCAAACACTATTTTTTTCTTGCACTCTGGATCTCCAAGGCCACTATGTAGAATCCAGGCCTAGGTGACTCATGTGGAGCATCTAATTGAGTCCCCTATTGTCACTAAAACTAGTAAGATCAGTCACAACCTCAGTTGCATGTGTCTGAGTGTAATCATGTGACATGAATCAATTCACTTGTGGGGTCACAGTTGCCTGCAGGCTCTCCTGAGACACTCCAGGACCTGCCCAGCTGCCTCTGCATTGTGTCCCACATTTGCCCATGGTGACCCGAGTGCAGGTGGCTCTTTCCATCAGGCTGGATTGGAGGCTGTTTGCAAGGTTTGCCCTGATGTGGTTTGAGGCAGACAGGATGGAGAGATGGCTCCTTGATCCTGGTCAGAACCAGTTGCTCTGGCAGACAGGTTTAGGTCCCTCCCATGAGGTTTCCCATGTTTGTTCAGTGAGATCTCCTTCAACTCTAACACCTCAGATGCCTCACCGGGTTCTCTTTGCAGCAGAAAATAGATGCTAACAAATTCTGTTGATGAATCCATCTGGGCCATAAGACTCAAGGAAGCCACTTGCCTGCTCAACTGAATAGATGCAGCAAGCCCTACACTACCCTCCAGGTATCTAAAACCAGGATTCCAACAATAAAATCCTTGCAATTCACAGGGGAGCCTGTATGTTTTGATTCACAATGAGGCATTGATTGTGTTGGAGAATATGGGGGGAACAACTAGTGCACCTTGAAACATCACTGCTCAATTGCAGCATTGCCAAAATACCCAGGCAGAATGCATTAGGGCAGAGTGTCTGTGGGACAGGTCCATAGTGCACATACATGACCTCCTGACTGAACTCCCTCGGAGCATGTGACAGTGAAGGACAAAGAGGCCCAGTGTATGATGCTGCTGATAAAGCTTCTGAACAACAAAATCTGTCCTTTCTGCCCCCTGCAGGGGACAAGGGCCAGTTGTAGAGAGTACTTGTGTCACAGGGCTCCTCTAGGCCTCTGTGTCCTGGCCACAGATGGGTGTGGACAGCAGCCTCAGGGTTCTTGGGACATGACTTCTTATGTTATTACATTTGTTTCTCTGTCTCTGTCTCTGTCTCTGTTCTCTGTCTGTCTGTCTGTCTGTCTCTCTCTCTCTCTCTCTCTCTCTCTCTCTCTCTCTCTCTCTCTCTCTCTGTGTGTGTGTGTGTGTGTGTGTGTGTGTGTGTGTGTGTGTTTGTAGAGGTTAAAAGCTGCTCTGTAGCATTTCTTCAAATTGGTTTAAATAGTAAAAACGCTGAGTGAGATGTCAGATAATTGGGTAAATGTTGAGACATAAGAGAATTAAAGTAGCCAACACTATAGGGACTTCTTACCTGTACCAAATGTTCAGATGGAAGTGCTGGGGAGGTCCTGTCTTTACAAATCCTCCATATGAATAAGCCTAAATACTGCCTCCTCCAGCATTATACTCCTGTCTCCACCTGAGGTGTGAGCCACACGTACCCAGCTCTTATATCTATCAGACTGGTTGAATTTCGTGTACCTCAGTGTGGCCTTGAACTCCTCATCTTCCTGCTGCTTCCTCCCAAATGCATGGGTTAAAGCTATGTGTAACCATGGCCTGGCCTCTATGGTTAAGCAGTGTCTACATCAAACCCTGATCTTCAGGCTAGCTTTATTTTTTAGAGCACAAACAAAATTTTGCATTTCCATTTTTTTGTCTAAAACATAAAATGGTTATAACTAATATAAGAAAAAGTATATACAACAAGAATAATAACTATATACAAAATATCCAAGCAATACACACAACAACAATGTCTAGTCTGTAAATATTTGACAAATTCACAAAAAATAATCCAGTATCTATCCTATTTTGGTGGTTCCACTTGATTGTAACTAATTCACTTTCTATTCTATCTTGCATTACCCAAAGTATCTTTGTATGTTTCTCAACCATATACAGTTTATATTTCTTTAGGGAATTTCATTACTGAATCTGCTCTAGGGAAAACTATAAATATAAATTCTTCAACATGATCAGAGAACTGAGAAAGAATAATTTTATCTGATTAAATAGCGTGTGCAAGCAAGGAACTTCCAAAAAATGTGACAAATTAAAGCTAGCTTCCTGGACAATCACCCAAGGTTCCTATGAAGCATAAAGGCATTCATCTTCAGCCTAACAGCCTAGCAGATCTGACAGACTTTTCTGTATATCACGATAGTCTCATCATTTGTCCTACTTTGTCTTGGAAAAGTTGGCAAATCACTCCCTTTTCTGTGCTGCTTGTCCAATTTGGACAGCATACTGTCAAAAGTCAAGGCAAGAATACTTTTTGTCTCAATGTCTAACATTTGCCACAAAGAAAGTAAATTCAGTGAGGGGTTTATTCACTGCCCATCATCTTCTCTAAAGGAGATTGGTACTGTCAGGAGCATACATGTCAGATTGTTACAAAAATAAAGAATAAAAAATAAACAACAGTGCTTTGTTATTAAAACATCTCAAATGCCATAATCTGCAGAACTCTGAAGTGTTTGAAGACTGCCTGTCTACCTCAAATACATACAATTTACCTTGAAAAATATCTTCCTAGAACAATTAGAAAAACACTGACTATTGTAAAAATTCACACTGCTATTGATGATAGAATGGCTTTGGAGGATAAATCTGAATTTCCAGGAAGAAAGACAAAATGTATATTTTAGTAGACTTCTCTGATGAGCAAAGACCAAAGCTAAGAGTACAAATAAATAACCTTATAATTGAGGGATTATTGATCACAGGTGAGGATGCGACTATTATCATTCCAAAATCTTGGCTCTGATTAGCCTTTTGAGGAAGCAGATGTTCAATTCTTAGGGACTTGAAATCTATCTCTCCTAAAAAAAATCAATAGATGGTTTGAATGCATAGGGTCAGAAGGACACAGATCGAGGCTGAGGTCATATGTGTCTCATACACCAGTGAATCTATAGGTCATGATCTTCTGCAGCAATGGAATACCCAGATAAACATTCCTGCAGTCTCAGACACCCACCTTAATCCAACTCATGTGAACAGCACAGGATACAACAACAGGACCAACAGCCCTCCCCTTGAACTGATTAAATGGCAATCCCCTTTAGGTTGGCCAATGGCATATGACTTCAAAGAACCTACAATTTCTAGAACACCTGGGTTAGGAAAAGCAAAATGCTGGACATAACGATGAAACCACCAGCCCTTGGAATCTCCTGTATTTATTATTGAAAAGAAATCTGTAAAATGGAGAATGTTGACAGAGATGAGAGCCACAAATAAAGTAAATCAGGTGATTGTCTCTGCACAGCCTGGAATGTCTTTGCAGCCTCTGTTACCTACACAGTGGCCCATCACAGATTCTGAATTAAATGATTATTTCCTCTGTATATCTTTACAAGAAAAAGATAGGGAAAATTTAGAGTTCATGGTGCCTTCACGTATCAACATTTCTTTGAAGAAAACCTGGATTTGTGTTCATATTAGCCATAATGATGCATGTCTCCTAAAATTCCCCTCGACCTAACAAAAATCTCCTCCATTAAGCATTGCTCTAGCAAGCTATTGCCAATCACTCTGGTAAGATTAAGTGGTTAGAAGGACTCTGTGATAGCTATTGTGAATGGAGCCAAAGGGCCATAACTGCAGACAGCCTCTTTCAATTGTTTACGCTCCTTAAATTTAAGGGGTACATGCTGCAGCATGACCTGTCATGGAGTATTAGGGTCAGGGACTTATAACAGGGAAACCCAATGACTTTCCAAAAACTACCCCTTTGGGAGATGAAGCATTAGAATCAGGAACACAAGTAGTATAATTCTCATAAGCTGGGGGGGACACAGATGCAGGCAGGGGGCAAGGTTTATTCTTGATGCTCTTAAGTTTTTCCTTCATTCCCATCTCCCTTAACTGCATTTGTAAATCTTTAATTTCCTCTTCCGATTCCTTTTCTTCCTCAAAATGATCCTCATCCTCATCCTCCTTATCAGTGGACTCAGATCCCTTAGCAAGAGATTGATGAGAAAAGTCACTTTGTGTGGTTGCAGAGGTTTTCCCTATCTCTGATATTTGTTCCTTAACCTCAATGTTCTTACTCAAGAGGACATCCTTGACTAATCTCCGTAAGGAAATGACTGACATAGGCACTCCATCTGGCCCTTCTTTCTGAGGAGTATTTTGTAAATCACTCTTTACTTGTTCCTAGTTGGGAATGTTTAATCCCCCACTAGTCAAAAACTAGGGACTAATGCTAAGACTACGATAACTTCGAACTGTCTTTGTTTTAATGTCTGTGCCTTGCTGTTTCAATAACTGAGTGAGTTGGTCCTGTAAAAGTAATGAGGAACTTGAAATCCCCATTCTAACAGTCACTTACCTATGGTAGCACTACTTACTTTTGAGTCGGACTGTCAACCCCAGTGCCCACTTCCTTGTCTTGTGGTCACAATCTTCAGGACTGGTCCATCAGGATAGCTCTGATTTCCTGGATCTCAGTGGGACCTCCAATTGTCTCCGATGCTAGTACCAGCAACTGAAGAACCAGACCAGGTGAGAGTCTGTGGGTTAAGAAGGACACAACTTGGGTCATTGGGTAGAAGCGAATGCCATTGGTTTATTGCAGCCAGCAGCTTATATACAAGAGGAGATGGGAAAACATCACCTGCTAGAAGAATGCACTCCGACACCCTATCATTAACAAGGAAATCACAACCCCCACCAATGACCAACAAAGCAAGAAGGGGATGGGGGCAAGGCATAATGTTTCAATAACAAGAAAAGTTCAAAACAGGATGTTAGCGGGCGGGGCTTAGAAAAACAGGAGGTACCTGTGGTTATGTTGCAGAACAACTCACAGAGAACCCATGAGGGCTGGGTCCCAACATAGGGGAATGGGGAATAAAAGCAAAAGAAAAAGAAGTTCCTACTTTGGCTAAAGAACCCTTCCCAGTAAGAAGACAGGACAGGTTGCTATAACAAGAAATGAATGAGTGAGGGGAATTCCCTGAAAATGCATTTGAGGGGTGGGGTTTGATGAGGTAGGTGAGGCTGTTCCCCTACCCAGACAACAGGGAGACAAGAAGGAGAACTGAGTCCCCAAAATTCCCTCAGGACTGAGTATGTGGTACCTGTGTCCAAGAGGAAGGAGATGGATCACTCTGATACCTTGTTGTCCACCTGGGCTCCCTGTCAGAAATGAATGCGTTTGGGTCAAGAGATCCTGGGCCCCTTCACTCAGAGTCATCTATGGCCAGGGCTAGGCAATCTGAATTCTTTTATAAAAATATTTATGTCGAGGAATAGGAAGTTGGCTAGAGGACTCTGACACAGGTAGGATGGCCTCGGCCTCATTTAGTATGTGACTTTAATGGCTGTCTCATCTCTCTCATGGTATACCTTAAAAGCCACCTTAATTATCCTGCCTGTGATGTTAGAGGTCCTTTCTACAGAAGCCTAAGCTAAACCGTAATATCAGGGGAGCTCAGGGAAAAAATGTCATAAGGAGTTGTCTTTGCTCTGGGTTCTCAGGGTCTAGGTTAGTATACTGTAAGAAGGACTTTGTAAGGCATTTTAGGAACTGAGAGGGATTTCCATGTTTGTCTGAAAGTATCTCCAGAAGTTTATGAGAGTTTACTTTGTGAGGGCAGCCTTAGGTAGAGCATCTGGTAGGCTGGCTGTAAACTGATCTCTAGCTAGAATGGCCCCTGGGGTATTATAATCCCAGTAGGGATCCTGAACCTGGACAGCCTCTGCCCCTGCAGGTGAGCTGCATATGTCTGCATGGGCTCTAGCCTGCTCCCAAACTCAACTGTGTTCCTCAGGTAGTAGGTTTTTTGTCAAAATCATGCATATATCATGAAAGTTGAGGCTATAAGATTGGGTGGTATAGTGGAACTCTTTTATACAAGAAGTAGATTTAGAAGTATTGGAATCCAGGTTCTTTTCTATTTGAGAAAATTCTGATAGTGGAAATGGGACAATTATTTTAACCAGACTATCACCTCAACTACTTCTCAAAAGGGAGAACTGCAGCCAGGTTGCTTTGGTAGGCTGGGGCACATATTGGCATGAGAGTGGTTAATGGGTGTGAGGGAGTTGAAAGTACCTGCAAGAGTTGGGTGGCTCTAATGGGCCACTTCTGGAGATGGAGATAGTGGGAAGGGAGAAGGGACAGAAGGAAAAGGACCAGGGGGAGCAGATGTGATGGGGAATGTACTGTGTATGTTTATCTTATTGATTGTTAAATAAAATACTGTTCGGCTAATGAGACAACAAGTTAGACGGGACTAGGAGTCAAAGAGGGTTCTGGGAAATGGAGTAGAGAAGTGATGATCCAGGCAGGAAGTGACATAGCAAGGAGACTCATAACTAAGCAAAGGAGAAACAGGAAGGGTCCCTTTTCCCCTTGCTCCTCCAGCAGCACAATGTGATCCACCAGTAAGGAGGGACGGCAATAAGGTGTCCAATAAGATAAGTCTTATAAAATATATAGATTTATGATAATTGAGTCTGAGCTAACAGATGAGAATCCTAGTCATTGGCCAAGCAGCATTGTATGTAATAGAAGTTTCTGTGTATTCATTTGGGCCCTAACTCAGGTCGGTGGCTGGTACAAAGCTTACACTTGGCAGTGCGGCTCAGCGGCTTTTGGTGGAAAGATTTATCGTAACACAGATGTAGTTGGATGTTGAGGACAAAATGGTGGAGGTTGGTTAGGCAGGATCTAAACCAGTGGGGGCTTCTTATCGCTCAGCTTTCATAAGGGCACTGAATGTTAGCAAATTTACATAAGAAAACCCCCTGTTGTAAGGCACACGAAAGTTCCTAGTGAAGAAAGATTTTATATCATGAATGTGGGCAAATGATCAATAGTTATCTTGTTCCTAATGAAAAACTTCACACGGGGTCAGGCCATGTTCCTGTAGCACCTGTGCGAAAGCCTATCACAGCTAATACTTCTTCAGCATGAGAGTCAGCAAGGGAGGAAGTGTTATTAGTTCACCAAGTGTGGGAAGTTCTGTAGGCAACCTTCTGATATTATTATCCACTAGAGAGTTATAAACAATTTACCAGTGTGACAGTGACTTTGGGGAATGCCCTAACCACAATTCTTACCTTGCTGTACTCTGAAGAATCCATATCACTCCCAGGCTTTATACATGCAACCAACATGGGAAAGCCTTTAGACACAACACGGAATTGTTCAACATCAGCGAGTTCACACGGAATAAAAGGTTCATAAGTGTAGTGACTGTGGAAGAGCCTTCAGCAGGAAGTGCAGACTTGTTGAGCATCACGACATCCACAGCACAGGAACAGCTGGCCTTATTTCACATCAAAGAGTTCACATGGGTGAATAGCCATATGAGTGCATCCATTGTGGGAAATGTTTTATCCAAAGCTCTACCCTTAACCTGCATCAGAGTTCTCACTGGAGAAAGACCTCATAAATGCAGTGAGTGTGGGAAAGGCTTCTTCAGCCTTAAGTTAACACTTACTCCACCCCAGAGAATCATAATGAAGAGAAATCTTACAGGTGCAGTGAATGTGGGAAGGTCTTCACCCACAAGTCCAGCCTCCTTAAACTCCAAAGGGTCCACACTGAAGGAGTCCTTAAGCCAAAGACTCTCCCTTCTTTGGTAATAGGAAAGTCACTTTGAATGAAGGCCTTGGAGTTCAGGAAGCATGTGCCCTACTCAGGCACTTTAATGAGGAATATGTAGCACAGATAACTGTGAACGTGCCCTTTGTGATATAGCCATCAAGCCCCAGTTGACTCCCATTTGGACATCCACACTGCAGACATGGCTGTGGGTGACAGGTGAGAAGCATCAGTCACTGCATTACACTTTTCCATCTGCACAAAGTCCTCTTCAGGGTGACATCACTGTTGCTAGTTGTGGCTGAGGCCGTCCCACCTCTACTTGCCAGCATGCATCGGGTTTTTCAGTCCTTAGAGAACCCTGATGTGTACTGCCTCATGTGTTATCCCTGGAGGAGAGCAGGCATGGATAAACACATTATAGTTTGCCACATCTCCATCCACAGCCTGGTTTTGGGTAATATAAATGGAGGGTAGCAAATCTAGAATGTTGGCTTCTGGAATGCTCTCATCACTCTAGCTGTAGCAGTTGAGGGTGAACAGATAGTCTCAGGCCTTTCCTGATTCCTGATTGTTTCTCTGTAGATACTTGGTAATGTCAGATGTTCAAATGTTCCGGGATTGCTAAGGCTGCACAGGCCAGAAAG
>NC_048602.1:15809040-15839377 GCF_003668045.3 Cricetulus griseus | reverse complement strand
CTGCCAAGCCCAATAACAGCTTTATCCACTAATTTAAAAGTCTTTCACTGATTAACAACAATACATCAATAAATAAAGTATATAAATGATCCTAGGGAATATGTTGCATCAAAATTAACATGTTGTTTATGGTTAATTTGCAAAATAAACTGAATCCAATACAAATACAATGCCCAACTATTTCTAAGAGAAAAGATGATTCCAAAGCGACATACAAACTGAAAACATTTCAGAATGCTCAATATATATATATATATACTATATATATAGATATATAGATATATAGATATATATATATATTCAGGTTGTGCTGGGTCTGCCTTTAATACCAGCACTTGGGAGGCATAGGCAGGTGGATCTCTGACACTTGGAATGCAGCCTTGTCTACAAGAACTAGTTCCAGGACAGCCTTCTAAGCCACAGAGAAACTCTGTCTCAAAAAACCAAATACAGTACACACCTTGATACAATATGACTTCTACATTTATCAGGGAAGCAACAATAATAAAGAATGCCTACAATATTTGTAACAGAATAGAGAATTGAGAGAAAAAGCCAAGAACAAAAGCAGGAAAATGAGCTTTTATACAAAAGACTAAAGTAATCTCAGCCAAACACAGATACCTATGATTCCATGTGTACAGAAATTAAATAAAGACAGATTTCACAACTGCAACAAAAAGTGACCCCTAAACAGTTAATTTTCTGACTCTCCAGCAACTGATATTTCTTCCAGAGAGGCCCCATGGTCTGGGACCCTATCAACAAATGTAAGCCATCTCCTACAGAGCCTTCTATGACTCTACAGCCCCTTGTGCCCCCTTGTAGGTTCAGGCAAACCCAGCCCAAGTGATGTCCAATCAAAAGACAATGTGAAGAAAAAGTGAATGTCTGCTTCCAGTTGAATGGATGATGTCACAAGATGTGGCATCTTCCCTATTCACCTGCAAAATACTATGGTAACCTGAAATACCTCTACATTGCAGAAAATCCTTTTGTGCCCTGGAACTGAACTTCACTTGAATCACATGATGGTGGCTGTCAGTAGCCGTCAGTGTTGAAAACACTCTAATCATGTATTGCTGAAGGATGATTCCCATGCCCTCCTAGCAGTTTCTAAACTATCAGTAACATTTCTAAGACAAACCTGAAAGTGGAGTGTAATATCCAGAACTTCTAGAATCCAGACCTTCAGTTTTCCAATCTGTCTTCCCACTGCTAAACAAAAGAAAAGCCTGTATCACTGGACAGTGATATTATCAGCTCATAGTCTCTCATGCAGGGAAGGCAGAGCCTCTCCTTCCACAGGGAATCCACACTCAACAAAGCTCAGAGCCCAAGGTGTAGGGTCCAGCCCTACTATTTCTTTCAGGTTGGAGGGAGGGATCTGTGGAGTAATAAAGACAAAAGAGCCAATCACTGTTGAAAGAAGAATGCCAATTTTATTTAGAGGGTGGTTACATCTACACCATCAGCAGGACCCTAGGAAGTAACTCAGATCAAAGTCCAAGTTCTTAAGCCTCTGGCAATATGCAGATAATCTGCATATTTGTACACAGGCCCTGTTGTCAGGAGGGAAAATAGGAAATAGCACCTAGCTCTGAGGCAGCCAGTAGCTCCCCCAGGGTAATGCAGATCAACCCTACATATGAGGAGAAAAGCACACTCCCAGAGGTACCCTACTGGTCACCCCTTAAACATATAAAAATAGAAATTAGTATCTGTCTTAGTATTTCCAGGATGTCAACATCTATCGTGCCCATCATAGAAAAGCCTGCCTGGCCCGTGCAGATCCTCTGTCTTAGGTAAACAGATATCCCTTGAAAATAACGCATCATTGATAACTCATTTGTCCTGCAACTCAGTTAGACATGCACTGAGGGGTAGTTTGCTGTGAAGGAAAGCATGATTTGCTTTCTCCACAAATGGCTCTTGACTTGCTGTTTTTTTGTGCCACAGGCAGACTAGGACTAAAAGGAAGCTGCCCAGAAATTTAATCCTGTGGTCTAGCGATTCCTTTTCATACCTGAAGTGACCTTTAGTATGAGTTCCAAACGACAGAAGTCTCCCTAAAGAGGAGGCACCCTGATCTCACAAGTCTAAATAATTTTGAGTAGCCAATTGAGAAATCTAGAAAAGTTACCCAATTAAAATTTAAATTGCCCATTCAGACTAGAGAATAAATATAATTCTAAAGATCTTAAGGCAGACGGAACCTCCCCTGAGAACTATGCAGGATGCTTGCTGTGTTAAGTGCCTGAGGGGCAGCTAAGCCACAAACTCCCAGGTGGCTGCAATTGCAGCCACTTCAAAAGTAGCAAGGTCAAGATCTCTCCCATGTCAGTAAGGAAAAGCTGGTCTTCTCCAGGGATCCCATTGTTATGTCTGTACCACGAAAACTGAGGCTGCAATCCCATCATCTCTGCAGCTTCACCAAGTGGCAACTTTGGAGGAAACACTTAAATATTTCTCCAGAAGGAGCGTTACTTAGCATATCAAAGAGTGTAGGAGCACACCTTGTGAGTTAAATTATACCCGTGGACAGCCAAAGAGACTGTATTTTAAGCAGGCATAAGGCCAGCAGAGGAACATGTGGGAAAAGGTTGGCTTGGCTTCCAGCTTTACTAAGCAGATATGGCCAATGATTACGAAATTTGTTCCTTTAAATCCTTATTGCCAGCTGCCTTTCCAAGATTAAGGTTGGAGCTGACCATAACCGGTCACACCTGTTTCTAAGAATCCATCAGCACCAAGGCTGACAGATTTCTCATTAGCATCCAATGGCTCATTAGAAGGCTGAACAAATCAGCAGGAACCAGGAATATACAACACTCCAGCACCCAGACTAGAGATTCAGCATTCTGTGGAAAAATGCAAATAGACCTCGGAGCCCACAACAAAACTGGATCTGGCCCTCTCCAAAGACTCCAGGGAAAATCTATTCATTTAACCAGAGGCTTTGTCTGCACAGAGGACACCCAAGGATGACTTGCTGCGGAGGTGTTAGAATTATGCACTATTAAAAAATTTAAAATATAAATAAGTATGTTGAGGGGAGCCAAGAGCACCCTCAAGGTCCCCCTTGTATAAGCAAATAAGCTTTTAAGGTGTGATTGACAAGTTCCACCATAGCCTGCCCTTGGGGGTTGTGAGGAAGGCCAGTTTTGGGGATAATTACAAAATCCGGACAAAACTGATTAAAACTTGACACATGGTAGGGCTATTATCCTTCTTAGAGGCAAATCTACCCATTGATACACTCTTATAAGGCTGTCTTAAATTTAGAGATGAGACCCTGAAACCAAAATGCTGACAATCAGCAGGGTGCAAAGGAATATTGAAATTACAATCCCTTAAATCTATCACAAGTAAATGATAATTTTTGGGTACGGCCACAGGGGCTGGCATCCCTGCCTGAGTGGCACCCATGGGCATCATGGTCTTATTGACCTGTCTCAAGTCTTGTAACAGCCTCAATTACCTTTTTTTTCTTAAAACCAAATATTGGGGTATTCCAGGGAGAAGTAGAAGGAACAATGTGACCAGCATTGAGTTGTTCCTGAACCAGGGCATGAGCAGCCTCCAATTTTATTTTAGATTGGAGCCATTATTCTACCCAAACAGGTTCATCATTTTTCTAGGTGATAGGTATTGGAGGTATAGGAAGCTTTGGGTACAATCGCCCCCATTAAAAATGTCCCAATCCAGCTAGGTGTTCGTAGCCCACACCTTTATTCCCAGTACTTGGGAGGCAGAGGCAGAAAGATCTCTGTGAGTCTAGGCCAGCCTGGTCTCCAGAGCGAGTGCCAGAATAGGCTCCAAATCTACACAGAGAAACCCTGTCTCAAAAAACCAAAATAAATAAATAAATAAATAAATAAATAAATAAATAAAAATAAAAAAAATAAGAGTCCCAATCCTCTCCTGTCTCCAGGGGCCCTCTGTACCTGGGGTCTATCTGAAACAGACAAGGGGTCACCCTGTAAATTCTTCCCAATCTCTTCTCCTGCCTTGCTCTTTAAGCATACCCTACACAGGAGGCTTGTCCCCATTGCTTCTAGGACATCTGGGTTCATACCTAAATTACTTACAGATAAATATTGGGGGTACACCTAATTGTTTGGCAATTTTAAGGAGCAGAATCTCTAGCTAAACCAAATTGTATATTTAGACTTTAGTTATTAAATGATAAAAATTATGAGGCTGAGAAAAATCTACCATTTTCATTAAACAATCTGTAACTCCATCCCTTTAGCCAGTAGACAGGGGAAAGGCCTGAACAGCTCCCAATGTGACCCATAAAACATAGCAATTTTTTAGGTGAACAGCATATTTAATTTGTCCAAATAACATTTTGAACCTGATCCTCTATGTATAGAATTGTCTAAACAATTTAAAGAGACATAAAAACATAATGATTCTTAGTCCATAGATTAAATGAATCATATTATTAGATGGGGAGAGACCATTGCAACAGCACATAAATTCATTCTCTGAGCTGTGGTTGGGGCCTTCTCTCTTGCATATTTTTACTAGTAATAACATAAGCTGCTCTTCTATCAAAGAACCAATAGTAAAAATTGACATAGTATTTTCATGGGACTGCTCCTTACTATTTTGGGAATCTGAAAGGATGTATTAGCATAAATTGCAACAGCCCAATATTTGGAAACTGATTATCAATTTTCCTTGAAATCAATTAATGATTTTAACAGGCAGCTGTCTCCTGAGAGGCTTTTTCTCAAAAACCTTTATCAAATCATGTATCAACATTTACTTTCTAGATTTTTCTTTACAACTATAAAAATTTAAGAGGATTTCAGTATCTTCTCCTCTGCCAAATTCCATATAATCATCCATAGATTTCCCCTGCCCTCAATCAATGCTATGGGCTTCTGTTATTTTTCCACTAACTGAATCTTGAGGATTCAAAGCAACCTCTACTGTTAAGACATTGAGTGACCAATTGAATGTTCTTATTGACTATAATTAAAGCAATTTTGGTAGCTAATTTACTATGTCTGAGACAAACCATATCCAAGGCAATTTAAGCAGTTCCTTTTGTCAGCATTCATGTATTCACAATCCTACATATATCAAACATTCATGTGTGGCCACATTAAACATTCACAACTTGCATACATCTCACATTTCTCATTTTGCCTAGGTTATGATCAGTTT
Organism: Cricetulus griseus; assembly: GCF_003668045.3. Lineage (NCBI taxonomy): Eukaryota > Metazoa > Chordata > Mammalia > Rodentia > Cricetidae > Cricetulus > Cricetulus griseus. Next base: position 15,834,196 of record NC_048602.1, on the reverse strand, counting down.
GTTGAACTGAAAAATCCCCAATTGAAATCTCTGGTAACACAGCAGTTACAGTCAATTCTTGTATTATGAGCAACCAAAATTTGAACAGATCCAAATTTACCTATGTTGCCTTTCTTTCTCCATAAGGCCGTAAGCACAGTTTCTGGCTGGCTGTATCAATAGCATTTTTATACATGTGACTGGAGTCAGCCAAAGCTACATCTCCCAAGGCTGCAGTTATCTAAGTTCTGACATTGACCTTACCCTAGCCTTCTCCCCTCTGACCTGCTGTAGGTCATCTGTGGCTGCTTCCCTCTCCTGCACCTGGGGAAAAAACCCAGTTCTCTATTTTCTCATCTGTTGGTACTCTCTCTGACTCTGTGGCCTTCCTGATCATGTCCAAAGCAATCTCTAGAAGGCTCTGTGTATTTCCTTCTCCCCTTGCCCTGCACTCTCTAATGCAATAACATTTTTAACTGAAGATTCTGTTGGTCTGATATCTAAACAAATCCCAATAAACCTATGCATGACATTTGTATTTACTATTGCTCTATTTTTCTCATTTTTCTATTTTTATATATATTTTCTTTTTCTATTTTTCTATATTTTAATTTCTTTTTGAGACAGAGCTTCTCTTTCCAATCCAGCTCCATTCAGAGCTGTGGCACATTACAGTACCTTACAAGCCTAACTCTCTCAGGAGTTGAGGCAACCATGTCAATGCACACACTCCTACCTTGACCTTGATGCTGCCCAGCAAATCCACTAGTGATCTGTCAGTGTGTATTCCCTTCTTTCTTCATCTTGGTGAGGACCTCCACTATGTAGTATCCAGTGCTACTACTTCTTACAGGTTCCAGCAAGGGACATGCAGATTAATAAAGACAAAACCACTGGTCACTCTTGAAAGAAAAATGCCAATTTTATTTAGAGTGGTGTTGACTTCTATAGCATCAGCAGCTCCCTAGAAAGTAACTCAGATCAAATTCCAAGCTCTTTAGCCCCTGGCAATATGCAGATAATCTGCATATTTGTAAACAGGCCTTTTGGGAGGAGGGAAAATAGGAAATAGCACCAAGCTCTGAGGCAGCCAGTAGCTTCCCAGGTGTACTGCTGATCAACCCTAGATAAGAGAAGAATAGCAGACTCCCAGGGGTCCCCCACACCAAGGGCCACTGCCCAGCTCAACACAGGGACCAGCAGAACTTCAATGTGGCTCATGGTCCATCCCAGCCCAAGCAGTTCAGATTCTATAGCTCAGCCAATCTGCTCTTCCTGGTCTGGGGACACAGGCCCACACACTCACCATGGCATGGCTTGTGGTCTTCCTTATAGCTCTCCACAGCAGAACAAGAGGAGAATCCTGGAAGGAACCTGTAAGCTACCCTCTACTGGTTCTCCTGATGGATTAGCCTTCCAAAAGTTCATCCTTAGTTAAGACTACCCTGCTGGGCTTCAGGATTTCAGCAGTCACCCTCCTGAATGAGCAGAGATCAAATGACTCATCACACAGGTACTCCCAGATTTGCCCTTCCACACTATAGTCAGTTATGGTCCTGATGTGGGAAATTAGTAATTTAGTAAAATCCTCCAATCTGGCAGAGCACATCCTGTTCCTCTTCCATGGCACAGGTTGCTGTGTGTGCACATTCAATTACATGCTCAATGTTCAGCACACCAACCCTTTGCTTCAAAGCTGGGAAGTCCTGCAACCAAACACAGAGCACATTCAAACAGCATCTGTTGTCAAACAAGAAAAAGAAGAAGAAGAAGAAGAAGAAGAAGAAGAAGAAGAAGAAGAAGAAGAAGAAGAAGAAGAAGAAGAAGAACAAGAAAGCCCTGGATGAGAACACAATGAAGTGGTTATAAAAATGTCTTGAAGACAGAGAAAATGATAGTGGATATTATTGTATATATAACCCCCAAAAGTTATATTTAAAAGTTGAAACAGGCATTATGGTCATATGCTCCAGAGACTGGGGATTTGTATCAGAGCACATCCAGTACTACTCACACTATTTTTCTCAGGGATATCATCTTAAACCTGGAAAAAACAATTCTGTTAGGCAGTGCAAGACCATTTTATCCAGTTCTTTTTCTTAGGTTGAAATGTTGTAACTACAGGAATTTGGTTTCATGATGAGTTCTTTTCTTTATCTAGATTCTTGTTTGCCTGATCCATGAAACTGAGAAATGGAATTCAGGACATTTATGAACATCTAATATTGGTTACCTGACTCCACATGGTAAATGTCAACTACTGTCACAGCAGGAAATCTCTCTTCCTCCCTACTTTCTGTCTATAACTACACCTGCCTTGCAGTTGGTGAATGAAATTCTTAGACGGGTTCCTCCTTCATTTGTAAATTCACAATAAAATCTTGAGAACTTGGAGGATATTCATTTACTTGTTATTTCCTTCCCAGAGAAAAGTCAAGGCCCAAGCTAGAATGAATTGGATGACTGTCTTTCCAGTAATGAGCAGGAGAAGCAGGATTAGGTGTTCAAAGTAATTCTCAATTACATAGTGTGAGGCAAGCTTGAGCTATGGGAGACATTGACCAAAAGCAGTGGTTCTCAACTTTCCTAGTGCTGTGACACTTTAATTCATTTCCTCATGACATGGGGACCCTCCCAACTGTACAACTGTTTTCAGTGCTACTTCATGACTATAATTTTGTTGTTATTAATTATAATATAGAACCCACAGGTGGAGAACCATTGCTCTGAACTGATACATATTAATGTGTAAACACCACTGAAGATAAAAATGAAACGAAATTCTTAAGCTAGGAAACAATGGAAAAATAGAAACAAAGGGATTATGGCCATAATGCATTTAAGGAAAGGAAATTTTTAAAATGTTATCAGTAAATCAGTTTTTTAAACAGATAAAAATAAATGAAGTATGCTTAGCTATACTAACTTTCAAACAATGTAGACTCTTTCCTAGTAGGGATACTGTCACTAATAAGACATTGTGTGAATTTTGTCATATCTAAAATGTTAGCTACTGAGTACTGTAGGGTGACTCATGGAGCTACAGCCAATGGCCTCTACCTGAAACCTCTGAGCTGACTTAACTGTATCAAACAGGATGGCACACATATATCTGCATAGCAGAGTTGCCTTATTATAAATTCAATGTTCATTTGTGAAGATAACATTTCCAAGCTGTCTCTGTTCATTCACATGACATGAATTAAAACATGCTGGGAAATTACAAAAACATTAGTTATATCACAGTCAAGACCCTTTTCATGATGGTGACTCCAGCAGCTGATTGCCTGCCCTGTTTCTCCTGCAGTGTACCCAATACACTACTCCTCTTGTTTTGGTCTGAAGACATAAGCAATGCTCCAAATGCATATTCTTTTCCTCTGACTGCTTTGGATAGTTGACTACATGACTCAAATGGACAATTTTAAATCTCTGAGGTGGGACAGTCATTTAATTGAAGAATTTTGGAGGTGTAATATAGAGGTCAGTCAGGTCATTGCCATGGAGAACAACAGACTGGAATCAAAGCCACTGACATCAACATAAGAGTGCTTGTCTCAGAAACATTTTTTCAAGATGGAAATGCAGCTGCCCTAGAATTAATATGCCTTTCCAGGGAGAAATCACTTTACACACTTAGGAGGTTAATATAGAAAAATCTCTTTATTGATGGTATGCATCCAACTCTACGTAAAGCTCAAAGAGGAGCCAGTTTAGACATTTTTGCATTCCACTAATGACATCATCATTAAGTGTCTTTAGGTTCATACTCCAGGTTGAACTTTGAACAAGCTAAATAGCGGGCAACTTGTAGGTCTACATACTTAGGCATATGTGAGGATTACACAGCAAAAGATATGCCAAAATAAATTAAGTACACCTGTGATCTGGCCTTGAATTAACCTATGCTTGCCTATGCCTCAGGAGTGCTGGGATTTAAGCTTCTAAGGAAAAGAGCATCTTGTATACTACTCTGGGTGGAGGGGAGAAGAAAGGAATAGACCTCTATGAAGTAGCAGGAACACTATATGAGGGGACGAATTCAAGAGGCAGCTACTCAAATGGCACCACACAAAGGGATCAAAGGGTATCTCTAGAACATTACTAAGCCAAAAGTGGCCATTGGACCAATAACAACAGCACCATATGGTGGGAGGAGTTGGGTTCTCTGGATCTGAAGCAATCTTTCCAAAAAAGGCCCTGGCTAGAGACACAGGCCAAGTCCAAGTTTTAGACAAGGGTCTGTGTTTTACTGTCAATAATCCAGGCCTTTAAGGGAATATCCCAAGACCTAGGCCCAGGCTGGTAAAGCTGACAAATGAAAATTAAAATTAATAAAAGTTTCAGAACTTGGGCCTTGAAAAGGGAATTTCTACAGGTAAGGCAAAATTTAATTCATTAAATCAGGAGTGCCATGGCTGGCACCAGACACCTTGCTCTCAGAGAAGGAAAGGCAACTGTCCAACACTCGTGTTAACATTCTTTTGCTAATTGCTGGTTGTAAACATCCTGCACCCTCCATAGGTTGGAAGTCTGTTGGCCCCAGGCTTCTGCATCTCAAGCCCAGCCTGGCCCCAGCCTCTGTGGTTCTCTTGACCTAGCAGCAGCCCACCAAGCCCGCAGACAGCCAGGTCACCAGCGATGCCCCAACAGCCCAGGGGTCCCAGGCAGAGGGCCATGCCGAGCCAGAGGGCAGAGAAGGAAGCCGGCTTTGAGGCAGAGGGGGAGGACAAGGACGACAGCTTCCTCCTGCTGCAGCAGTCTGTGACTCTGAGCAACTTGACCGATGTGGACCAGCTCATCGCCAAGATCGGTGAGACGCTGAAGCTGGACACAGCTCACGATGGCCCTGCCTCGCCGAGTGCTGCCCCGGGCCCCCCACCCCTGCGGGTGCTGGCTGCGATCTCAGTGGAACAGAACCGGTCCCGGCGAGGCAGATGCTGCGATCTTCTGTGTCTTCAGAGACCGGGGCCCCAGCTCACCCCGGATCCATTGGCTGCATGCTGTGGGAGCTCGGGCACATGCCGAGCTGGGCGGCTCCCTACTGCCTGGAGGAGCTCACCATGGGAGCCAGCGGCCTATGCCCTGTGTCCCTGCAGCCTGGCCTTGAGGGACTTCCAGTGACAGGCAAGCCTAGCACCCCGCAGCCTCTCTCAGGCCCGTGCTGGCGGGGTTGACCCCAGAGCAGAGCCATGTCCTGCCTTCTGCAACAGCGACCTGGATCTCAGCCTGAGACCCTCACCAGCTCCTGCAGCAGCTCCTGCTTTCGGGAAACCTCATCAAGGAGGCAGTGCTGAGGCTACATTCACTACAACTACAGCCACAGGCAAATCTTTCCTCACACCGATTCCTCAAGCCTCTGTCAGCCCCTGTGCAGGAGCCACCATCACCTGGGAGCCCTTAAGCAGCCTGCAGCGACCCTGGCACTTGGGTGAGGAGGGCACTGCTCAGAACTGGGGAGGACTTTCTTGTCCCTGGCAGCTAACAAGCAGGGTAGCTACCTCACCAGCCTGTACCTGCGGACCAAGGCATTCACCCAGATGTGGCTAGTGACAAATCTACACTTGGCACCCAAGTGCTGGAATTGTGGCTGAAGTGATTATAGGATTTAAACTTAACTGAACTGCTTTTGAATAAATGTGTTCAGGTTTTTGTTAAAAAAAAGAGGAAAAAAAAGATCCTGCAGCCAAGGGGATAATTGACAGTACCCAGGGACCCTCTAACCCTGCTAGCCCATGCCCTGACTTATTTCACTCAAATGTATCTCACTTAAAATATATAGTTACTGCTATACTCTGTACTTTGTATAACCTGAAGTAACCATGGAAACCCTGTAATTTGTGGCTTTCAACCTTTGGTCTTCCCCTGTAAAAGCTTCTCTTTTTGGGTGGTTAGGATCTCACTGCATGCCGGGCAGTGAGATCCTAGCTGGCCAGCTTGAAATAAAAAGAAACCTTTTGCTTTTGCATCAGAGTGTGAAAACCTTGGTTTAGTCTCTGGGCTCCAGGAACCTGGCACAACAATTTGGTTTCCTGACAATGAAACTCAAGACCCTACCAGGACTCAGAACTCGTAGGTATTCAACTCCAACTAGTTGGTTGAGTAAATGTTTTATATTTTTCTGTTAAGTTCATGTTCCTCTAATTTATGTATGCTAGGGAAACAGGTAATAGAGGTAACAGGCCAAGAGCTTGGCAGATTTGCCTACAAGGCCAGGCCTGGGCAACCTAGGAGAAGTCCTCAACTTTTCTTCTAGGGCAGGTATTCTATGGAGAGTTGGATCAAACCTGCAATCTAGGTTTAAATAGGTGCTCTAATTGAGAACTTCTGTTGGTAAAATCGGGGGTCCAATTGAGGACTTCCAATGGGAAATGTAGGAATCTAGGTATAGACACTTTATTCCTAGTCTCAGCACTGTGTTTGTTGTTTGTCAGTTTGTCTTCTCTGGAAAGATTATGAATCACGACAGAATCTAATGGGACAGACCCCTTCCTCCCCTTTGAAAATCAGGGGGGAAGTTACAGCCTGGTGGAGGACAGTACCCTCTGGCTCCTTGCATGTCCCTAGACCAGCCTGGGCTGGCAGCCTCCTGATGGAGGCTCCTGGGGCTACATAAAATCCTGTGAAAGGCAGGCACTCAGAGCCTGCTTGTCCCAGGGCTTGGGTAAGAGCTGGCTTCCAGAAGGACATGCCCTGCCCCATCATCCCTGCAGGGTGACATTGGCCTACAGCATGCCTTCTGGGAGCAAGCATCCTCCACATAGGCCTCTGTCAGGGGTGGGTTCAAGGATGACAAATCCTTGGGAGAAAGATGCCTGTGGGGTGCACACTGGGCTAGCCAAGGGGTGGTGCCTCCAAATCTAAGTGTGCCCCTCTGGCCCTGCATTCCTGGGAAGCTGAGGTCCCAGAAGGTCTATGGGCAGAAGGGGTTGAGAGGGTAGCAGCAGGCCTGTGATTTCTGGAGGGAGGGGCATCATCAGTGTTGCTCAGCCACCCAGGGAATGTTGTTCAGTGTTGCCTCTTCACCATTGCCCAGTAAGTGCAGAGAGTGTGAATGCAGCCTGGGTGGCACTTGCTTGCTCATGAGGCCAAAGGGCATGAGTGAACCTTTGGAAACCTTGCTGCTCTTAGGAAAAACATGGTCCCCTAAAGTTAACACTCACTGTCTCACTTGCCTGTCACAGCTCTCTCCAGTGCTACCAGATGGGATTCCTGCACCCTGACTGAAAAGTTGCCCACTCCTAGGCAAACAGGCTTGGCTTTGTGCTGTAAAGTTACAGCCTATGGATGCCAGGTTACTGTTATGACACTGTAGCCAGACTTCCCTCCACCAGGGCTGCTCTGGTCATTCAGATTCAAGGGCTGGTTACAAATTGTTATTGGTTAGGGTAATGAAAAATGTTTTTCAAAACCACTGGCAGCCAAGGACAGTTTGTGCTCATCAGTGCTGCCTCCATTTCTTCCTAAGCCAATTATGTTAAATTATTCCATTCTGTATACTTTGGGAAGCTTTGACATTTACAGAAAAGTCAAAGATACATTATGTTTTAAAATAATGCTTTTCCTTCCACAGGAAAAAAAAATATATGTGTTCTAGTTATCCAAACGTAATGAGTTACATTTATTTGTCATCATTTTAAAAAATTGGTACATATTATTATTATTATAAAAAATAGGCTTTTAGGGTATAGGTTTTATGTCAACTAAAATATAATAATATATAAAAGGTGTATTAAGTTTATTGTCAGCGGCCGGGAATGCAGTGCCTGCACTGTGTTGTTCCTGCTAACAATTAAGATGGAGAAATAAGGTTAAAAAATGGATGGTATGTAGATGTGATGGCTATGTGAAGACTTGGTATGATCAGTCTGATGCAAGAAGACCAAATGTGTTAAAACATTAGATGTAGGAGATGTGAAATGGGGGTGCACATTCGGATGTCCACAGAATACACCAAAGCATCACAGAAGAGCATTGGAAAGAGCTTAAGGTGTTGAGAGAAGGATTCTGCTTCTCTGAGCAATAAGCAATAAAACAGGAGAGTTGTAAGGAGGTAAGAAATTTATAAAAGTTACTAAAAAAAATTAAAGGAGAGCTGGTAAACCTCAAGTGAACAGTAAAAGGAACAAACAGTTGAGAGACCAGAGAGTGCAGAGAGGCACAGGGAAAGATACTCTCAGGATTTAGAGGAAAATAAGAAGACAAGGTGGTCAGTTCAGCCATGCACCCCTGAGTGAGAATCACTGAGAGAGGGGGAAAGAAAGAGACCAAGAGAAAAGGAGACAGATGTCTAAGATGGGGATGCCTGAGGGAATCAGAGAAAGAGCTTAAGGGAATGTAAAAAAAAAAATAGAGGGAGTCAAAGAAAAGTCATAAAAGTGTCAGAGGAAGATGTAAACAGTTTGCTCTGGGCTCTCATATCTGCATATACAAAATTAAAAAAATGGTAATATGGATTAAAAATTTTGACCATAGCAGGTTAATTCTGTTTAAAAGTTTGTTTATTGCTCAAAATTTATATATACTTGGTAGAAAGTTCTACCTATGTTTTCTGGTATGCACATAAGTTTTGTTATAAACAAGGAGCTAAAAGAAAAATGGTTTAAATATTTTTGCTGTCTAGTGCTAACAGCAGCCAGTCATTTATGGATATAGCTCACAATTTATCTCTGAGCCCTGTTCATTAAATTTGGGTAATCAGGAATTCAGATGTCTTTTTAGAAAGGATGGTAATAGAAATACTTTATGTTTAAACCCGCTAAAAATTACAAAGAATAAAAAATTAAAACTAGTAGTACTAGGAATTGATAAGATAAATTTAACTGTCACCCAGGTGATAATGGTTTTAAAGACATAAAAGGTACATTATTTTTGATATTGCAAGAAGACATTAAATTTTTTTTTAATTATTTTTAAAATGGCTAAATTTATAAGGTAATATTTGTGCTTTTATTATGTTGCTAATGTTTGTACTTAAATCAAAGAACCAAAATTTAAATTCACAGCCATAAGCTCCACATGCTAACCAAAAGTTGAGCTGTTCATTTCATCTGGTACAGTAAGACAAAGACCTAAGTTTAACAAAGGGCTTAAAATAACTTCTAAGTCCATGGGTCTCAATTCTTTGGAGGTTTAAAATCAAATCAAAACAAAACAAAACCAAAACCCTTTTATAAGGGTAGTCTAGGATCCTCTGTATGTCAGATGTTTACACTGATAACAACAGAAAAATTTTGTAACAGGCATTAAAACATTAAATTTTAAAGGTAAACCAGACAATATAGTCTTAGCTTTATAAAAGCTGCTAAACTATTGTAAGATGTTAATAAATACAAGTTACTAGCCATCCTTATAAATATACAAGTTCATTGCTTATAGTCAAGCTAAATACTAATGATTTATAATAGGGAAAAACTTCACTTAGTCCCTTGTATATGTTTTCAAAGGTTAAGCTTAAAACAAGTAACTGAAAACAAGTTTCTAGATTTTCCCAGGCAGACTTCTAATACTACAGAGATCTGCAGAATATAGAATTTAAAATGTTAACTACAAAGCTTATAATATCAGTCAGAATTCCAGATCCTGACAATGACCCAAGGTCTCCAAAGAAGATTATGGGGTACCATGGTTTGCAATGACGCTGACCCCAAGGTCTTCAGAGTGGGGACGTCCAGCTCTAATCATGAATGGTTATTTTTATTCCCTTTAATTACATTCTGTCCAATTCACTGGGTTACATAGGTCTATATTTGTGTCCTGTTTAGTGCTATCATAATGATTCTGTGGTTCATATCTCTGGCTTGAGTAATTTTTTACCATATACCTGTGCTCTGAATCTCCTTGCTATGAGGTTTGCAAATATTGTCTCAGAAAGTACACATTAATATCTAATTAACAAATAAATTCCATTTTTGTCTCTATGCCTACAATTTTAGTTACATACCTATTGTTGAGCACAAATACACTTTTTTTAATGTATGAGCTTTTCCTCCAATAAGTTGAGAAGATTCTCTTATTATCTTTAATATTTGACCATATTTCCATGAGATGGCATTTTAAGGGATTTATTTCACGGATGTTTGTGTTAAATGTATCATCCATGTTTTGACTGTAGCTCAAAAGGGAGGATCAGTGCCTATTGCTTTCTGGAATTGTTCACACCCAGCTTGCCATGCATACTCTACACAATATACAATAAGCTGTAGGTTTTGGCAATATAATCAGTGCATCTTCATTCAACAGACAAGAATAAGGGTAGTCTTCCTTCCAATGATGCATATTTCTATATAAATGTGGGTATGGTAAATGTGGGCATGGTAACCAGCTGTGCTATCCTGCTTTTGCTACCCTGTGTCTGACATGGACACAATAATATAAATAGTGATAGCAAAAGTCAATGGCAGTATATACCTTTTTTATGACTACTGTGAAAAATCCAAGTATCAGTAAAAGTGCCTTCCTTCTTAACATTTTCCTCATTTCCCACCTTTTTGTGAGTCTGTGATTCAGCAGATGTAGCCAGGAGATTGTGGAGTTGGCCACCCTGCTTCCTGGTGTGACAGTTCCCTTCATGTGTGTGTATATCTCCTTGCAGAATGGTGTCACCATATTCCAGACTGGGAGGTTGAGATAAATTGTTACTAGTGCAATGCATAATAGGTAGTACACTACCTTTCTGTATGCATGTGTAGCATGTTTATGCAATATCCTCCAATTTGTTGATTTTTAAATCTTTATCTTGAGATATCCTAACAGTGTTTTCTGTGCCTGGGGCTATTATTTCAGCCTTAGTTATGTCCTTTCTCTTCTTGTTCCTGTAAATGCAATTATAATCCCTCATTACTTCCTTACTTATGAGAGTTGCATATTCTATTTCTGGCATTATAAGTATTACTTCCTTTAAGGGTGATTTTCTATTTATTCTAGGCCTATTATTTAATTCATATGTTGCTATCTCTAAGGCCAGAGTTATCTTATTATCTCTCATAGATTCTAATTTATTTTTAAGCATTCCATTGAATCATTCTATGGCTCCTGCTACTGTGTGGTTATAAGCTGTATGAAAATCCCACAGGATTCCTAAAATTCTAGTCACTCTTTGTGTTTGTTGTCCTGTGAAGTGTGTGCCTTGATCAGATTGTATTATATTGGTTGCTCCATATTTTGCTGCCCATGTCCATAATGTCAATATGGTGGTTGCTTGATTTGGGGTTGTGGAGGACCTGGCTAAACCCAGTATTGTATGTATATCCACCATAGTGCATGGGTATTGATTCTGTTTTTAAAGATTTTCTTTATTCATTATGCATATAACATTCTGCTTCCGTGTATATGTGCACACCAGAAGAAGGCACCAGATCTCATAATGGATGATTGTGAGTCACCATGTGGTGGCTGGGAATTGATCTCAGGACCTCTGGATGAGCAGTCTTAAGAGACATCTCACCTGCCCCCAAATTTATTATATTTATTTTTATTTTTTGTGCACTCATGTCTGTGTTTAGGGTGTCAGGTCCCTTGAAACTGGAGTTACAGACAGTTGTGAGCTGTTATGTGGGTCCTGGGAACTGAACTTGGGTCCTCTGGAAGAGCAGTCAGCCTAACAACTGAGCCATCTCTTCAGCCCTGGGTATTGATTCTTATGTGTTCTTCTAAGACTTGGAAGTTTCCGAATTCACCAAGTTGGCATTAAGGTGTATAGTAATCTACCCATACTCAGTAATTTTAGGGAGTGTCTCGAGCCCTTACCAGGTTTTGACCACAGATGAATGACAAAATCAGTGAGTTGGTTTGAGTATATAAGTTTTACTTCACACTTATGTCAAAGCAACACAAACATAAGCAAACAATCCTAACAACCACAGACAATAGGCTCACAGCAGGGGTACCTCTCCTGCAGCAGCCCACAGATTCAGGCTAGGGACTTCCTCTCCTCTGGATTCAGGCTGGCAAGTCTCCAGTGTCATGGACTAGGGGTCAGAAAGGGCAGCACTCAGCTTGATAGACTGGTTGTCTCAGGTTAGCTGAGGAGAGCTCCAGGACATAAAGTTATGGTACACTCTAAAATTCCCAGTTCTGCGCTGGTCCTTAAATAGTTCACTAACTCGTGCCAATCACACTTTGCCACACGTCACACATTCTCATTCTTATCTACAATGGCTGCGCTGCATAGTGGACGAATGCTCCCTTTTCTTTAATCTTTCTTCAGCCAGGACTTTGCCTTCCTGTTTATAACCTCCATTCTAATCTCCCTCCTGCCAGGTTTTTGCCTGCCTGGTTACAAGTCTCCTTACAGGGAGGGTGGTGTTTCTGGAAAGCCTTCAGTCCCTGATTTCCACCCACTCTTCCCACATTATTTTGGCTTTTGGCCTGTGTACTGTGGTTGCCTTTGGGGTGGTGGTACCTTGAAGGCGTTGCTATACAGCTTGGATGAACAAGTTTGCTGGGGAGTTAAATTTGTTACTCTACCTAGCCAGTCCTATCTAGTTGCCAAATAAATTAGTTATCCCCAGCACATTCCTCAGAGCTCTTCCTAGACTGAATCCTGCAAACTGTCTGGAGCCCTTTCCGGTTTTGACCTGGGTGGAATGACAGACTTAGCGAGTTAGTTTTTAATATGTAAATTTTACTTCACACTTATGTCAAAGTACCACACAAGCATAAGCAAACAATCCTAAGAACCACAGACAACAGGCTCACAGCAGGACTACATCTCCTGCTGCAGCCTGCAGGTTAGGGCTCACAACTTCTGGTCCTCTGAATTCAGTCTCCTGAGGTCCCAGTGTCATGGTATTGGCTTTCAGAAAGGGAAGCACTCAGCTTGATGGACTGGTTGTCTCAGGTTAGTGGAGGGGAGCTCCAAGGCATAGAATCGTGGTGCAGTCTAAAATGCTAGTTCTAAGCTGGTCACTTAAATAGCTTGCTAAATATTGCTAGTCACACACTGCCACACACCACACATTTTCACTCTTATCTACAATGGCTCCCTTTCCTTTAATTTTTCTCTTGCCAGGCCTTTGTAAGCTTCTGTCTCAATCTTCCTTTTGGCAGGCTTTTGCCTGCCTGGTTACAGGCTGCTTACACATTCTAATAAATCCATTTCCACATATGTGTAGTGAATCATTCTACCAGCACTGTTGAGAACCATGAGTTGTGTTTTTTATTTTTTTTCAACTCCGCAAGGAGTAATTTGTGCTGGCTAACAATAGTGCTTATAAACACATTTTCCTTGCTCCATTTTCTCCAAGTATTCAACTGTCCATGAGGACTACTCTGTATTACTATTCATTTGTCAACATTTTTCTCTGAATTTCAGAAATATAACTCCTAAAGCAATGGAGGCATCATCCAACTTTCTGATGGGAGAAAGTCCTATTTTCTTGTTTGTGATCTAGTTACTGATTTTCTTTCCTGGTTTTCTGACGTCCCCATTGCAACTTTATGAATAGTAAGTTCAGTTCATCTGACCTCAGTGTGAAGCCACATAACAAAACTCTCCTATTGTTTCCTGAAATCTCTCTTTAGTTGTTAATATTTTGGCTACTCTTTCACCTGTGTGACAGAAATTCACTCCACTCCACATAGTGTAGAGGGCTGTAAAAGTTTGCTAGCTACTTTGTTTTCAGAAGAGAGAAGAGTAAGTGCCTTTGGAGATCAGGAAGGTAGCAGGGTATGTTACTGGAGCCTGGGGCAAGTGCTATTGATATGATTATCTCTGCTGATGTAGAAAAGCTCTTTGTCTGGGGTAGAAGACAGGATCAGGAACTATTTAAAGCACAGTGTAATCCTATGGGAGAATCTCTTGTCACTCAGGTGTCACTAGACAATCATGCCCTCCAGGCAATCACTCAGACAGAAGTTCTGGGTCCTTCCTGCTGTTATCTCCAGGCTTGTCTTTGTAGAAAACTGTTCTTGTGGTCAGTATTGCTGTGCTGTGAGTGCTGCTGCAGGGAGTTGAGCTTAGAGGAATTGGAAAGCCACAACATGGCTAACTTGGGGCTACTGTCCCCAGACTGGGAGAAGTGCCAAGGGAGCCAGTGTGGAGGATCCTCCCATGCCTGAGTGGGAGTCAGTGGACAGATGCAGAGTTTGCCATATTCATGCCTGGTCTTGCATTAATTATCCTGCATAATGCTAATGGTCCTGTATGCTCCAGTTTATTCCCATGTGATCCAAAGTGTCCTGAATGGTCTTTTCAATTATCTGGGCCAGCTGGCAGACTGAGTATCTTCACTGTGATGGCTGGAACTGTGCAGAGCATTGGGATTGCAACTGTGCTTTGAAATATCCTTGTTGACATCACTGTTAAATGCAGGCACCCTTAGTGCTTGTCATGTCACTATGAAGCACAGATTTGCCAAACTCTGGTCTCTTTAGTGTCTCCCAGAACTTCTACACTTTGAAAGTTTAATAGCTATGGTAATTTTATTTATTTTTTTTCTGAGACTGGTTTTATCTGCGGCTTTGTAGACGGTCCTAGAACAAGCTCTTGTAGACCACGCTAGTCTCAAACTCACAGAGATCCACCTGCCTTTGCATCCTGAGCGCTGGGATTAAAGGCATACACAACCACTGTCTGGATTATTATCTATGGTTTGAATACACTTGGAGTTAATTATGTGGATCTTGTAAAAAATATTTCCTTAGTAGAGGAACACTCCACTGCTAAACTGTGATCTTGAAGTATAGATACAATGGCAGTAGAAATTATACTATACAGATTAACCAGTTCTTAGGGGACTGGTTAATTATGTCAGAAAATAGAATTTAGGAAATGGAGGACTGCATCTCAAATTCTTCAAAGACAAGTAGTATGCAAACCATGATGGTTATAATCCAATATGATGAGATGTAAATGTTTGCTCCTCAGGTTTATCCAGCTATATTCCAATAACAAAGGAGATAACCCTGATTTAAAGCCAGCAGAAAAGCCTAGTCTTCTACTAAAACAGCAGGCCTCTAAATGCTGCTCAAGGGACCATTACAGGATCACAAGGAGCATTAACCCCTCATCTGCCATAAAGGTATATTGATTCCAGAATTGCTGCATCTCCACTCTTTTTTTATATTTATTTTTTTATTAGTTCAAATTAGGAACAAGCTTGTTTCACATGTCAATCCCTTCTCCCTTTCCCTCCCCTCAACCGTACCCCTCCTACCCCACCCTACCCCCCACCCCATCCACCCTCCACTCCCCAGGCAGGGCAGGGCCCTCAATGGGGGCTCTGCAAAATCCATCACATCATCCTGGGCTGGGCCTAGGCCCTCCCCCATGTGTCCAGGGCAAGAGTGCATCCCTTCACATGGGATGGGCTCTCAAATTCCCTTCTTACACCAGGGAAAAATACTAGTCCACTACCAGGGGCCTATGAGAGTGCAGAGGCCTCCTCATTGACATCCATGTTCAGGGGTCTGGATCAGTCCTGTACTGGCCTCCCAGACTGCATCTGGGGTCAGTGTGTTCTCCCTTGTTCAGTCCAGCTGTTTCTGTGGGTTTCTCCAACCTGATACTGACCCCTTTGATCTTCATTCCTCCCTCTCTACAACTAAGTTCCAGAGTTCAGTTCACTGTGTATCTGTGGATGTCTGCCTCTGCTTCCATCAACCACTGGATGAGGGTTCTGAGGCTAGGGCACCCGCCGCCAGACAGAGGGCAGGGTGTAGACCCATCTCCAGTCTTTTGCAAGGCAGTTTTGTGACAAGGTATCGTGTATTGATTGAGTGGATTTGAACCATGTCTGTAGCCCCACAGGATATTTTCATTGCTCTTGTTATCCTGGCAAACCACCCTAAATACTGAATTAAAAGTCTGCAGCACCACAGAGTCTTAAAAGTACTAGTCTGAGTCACATAGTGCTTTGTCCATTGCAGACCAGGGAAAGGACTTATGTTTGAAGCATGGTTTTTCCCTTCAGAACAGAAGAGCAGGAAACAGTGCACAGTGTACACTTCAGGGGCAAACAAATGAGATGGTAGGAATCACAGTCTCAAGTTGGAGGAAGTTAGACGCAGGTGTCTGCATCATGAAGAACTACGGATGAGCTATGATGAATGACTTTCTGTATCACAGTTTTCCTGCATGCATTAATTGTTTCCATGGAAATGAAAAAGACAGAACTGATGCTGTACATTTTATGGAGGATTGCTTGAACTACTGAGTATTCAATTTCTTTTTTTCCTGGGTTTTCAAAACAGGTTTCTCTGTGGCTTTGGAGCCTGTCCTGAAAGTAGCTCTTGTAGACCAGGATGGTCTCAAACTCACAGAGATCATCATACCTCTGCCTCTCCATTGCTCAGCAGTATTCAATACCACCCGGCAGTATACAAATACTAATTTCTAATTAGAGAGAACTCTCCTGTCCAGATGTGTACAATCCAGGTGGACATAGTTAAGTCAGTTCAGGGGCTTGCAAAACTGTACTGATTGGGTAATATATTACATAGGACAAAGTCATGCAGTGTCTTAGTACTGGCATTCTCTGGATCAGGGAAGTGCCTTTTGTATTTCAAGTTCATTATAGCTAAGTGTTCTTCTGCATATTTTTATGATTCTAAAACATCAATTGTTGGTATCATTTTAAATTTATTTATTTATTTATTTATTTATTTATTTATTTATTTATTTGGTTTCTCGAGACAGGTTTTCTCTGTGGCTTTGGAGGTTGTTCTGGAACTAGCTCTTGTAGACCCAGGCTGGTCTCGAACTCACAGATCCGACTGCCTCTGCCTCCTGAGTGCTAGCATTAAAGGAGTGGGCCCACAATGCCTGGCAATGCACAGCTTTCTATGCACAAAAACACATTAACACTATTGTTAATTACAAAGAGTCATTAGACTCTGTATGTGTAGACCATAATTAACAGGTATGCATTTAATCAACACACCATCAATAATTATCAACAAATTTGCCACTGAACTCAAAATTTGAAAAATACTATCCAATTGACTGTAGATGTCAGAACTCACATCCTGGCCCAAGAACTTTCTACTACATTTCTAGATGGTATAGTGTATAATAGTCTAGTAGATGAGTGCACTGACTAAGAAAGGACATTTATGGAAGGGAGTGAAGGAATTTCCCTGTAGTGCTGTACAAAAACTATGCAAGAGGCAGCCAGGTGGAAGACAGACTTGAGGTGGTCTTCAGGGAAAAATGGATATATGTTCCTGACAACTGAGCATGGTTCTCTCATAGAATCCAGCCAGGAATCCCCCCATTCTTGATTGGACTGAAATGTAGGAACAGTGGTCAGCAGATTCCTAACTGGACACTCAATTCAGTTGAAGACAGAGGACAAAATTCCAGTGAACTGAGTCCTGCCAGTACACCTGCCTAGACAACAAAACACTAACAATCAGGGCTAGGGTCTTCATTTTTTCAAACTAACATGATTGCAAATGTGCTAAGTAACTGTTTATAGAACCTAATTGCAAGCCAAAAATGATTCAAATCCCTCCATTCAGTGAACAAGTAAAATAATCAATAAATAAGTGATATCATTACACTCAAGTCACTGCACTCAAAGGGGAGATAGTAAAAATTACCTCACTTATGAAAAGTAGAACAAAGTCAATCTATTCAACTTGATTTGTAACATGTTTTACATATTTGTTGTAATATTTACATGTTACATTTTTACATGTTTCGTTTGAGTGTCTGTCTCATTGTGTGTGTGTGTGTGTGTGTATGTGTGTGTGTGTGTGTGTGTGTGTGTGTGTGTATTTTTGAGGACAATTTGCAGCAGTCAATTTATGTTTCTACCATGTGTTTCCTGACACACATCAATTCTTGAGGATTGGGAGTAAGCATCATTATCCAACTGATCCATCCTGCCAGCCCATGATGTTAGTTTCTAGTTTGGAGCTCAATCCAGAAAATTCCATATAGTTCAGAAAATGAAGGCATTAAAGACATCAAGAGGAGAAGAAATTCATGGAAATCAAATGTGTTCTTCTTTTTTTGTTGTTTGGTTATTTGTGACCTCCTTTTTCTCTGTATTACAGCCTGACCTAGAAACCAAAACATGCCCTGAAGTGACTTGAGACTCGACTCTTTCTGCACCAGCCTTACAAGTCCTAGAAGACACAACGCACCATGCCCAAAGCTCAAATATAGATCTGTAATTAATGCTGCAAACAGCAAGCAGAGCATATAGAAAAATAATCAATAAAGATAATGGGGTCTGTGTGATGCCTTGGTTAGTAAAGGCACTGGCCACCAAATTTGTGGACCTGAGTACAACTCCCAGAACTCACATGGTAAGTGACAATTTGTCTCTGGATTCTGGAAGTTGTCCTTTCTTTTCCAGATACATGTGCAACAGGCTTAAGAAGAGTATTAATGTACATACTATATAAAAATAGAGTATAATAAAACACTTAAAGAAAATCTAATAAAGTATAGAAGTTTTAGTAACAAAATATGTTGACTAGAGGTCCAAATGCTTAAAGAGGCAAAGACACATGGACATGACCAATGTGCAGAATATAGAAATACTCCTTTAAACACTGCTTGTAATTCAAGCCACTTTCCTGTGGAGCATCAAAATTCTTGTTGGTATGTATTAAGCATATAGAATAAAGTATCAAGCCGAGGCCCCACAACATTAGCCCATGTATTAGAAAGCTATCCTGAGGTACTTGGAAGGAAACCAAGATCTATTTCTGGCCTCAAGGGATGATAGAAAGAGAGAGAAAATGGAAATACAAACTTTGTGCAGGAACTGACCTGAAATGTAAATATCAATGGGGAACATTGGGCAGATGGCATGGAGAGATTCAGCCAGAATGCAAAACATACATGAAAGGGGATTTGATTAACATTGTACACAAAAACTGGAGACTCACGTAACTGTGACATTATTTTCACATTAATGCAGTTAGTTAGCTTGGAATGTTCTTGTTCCAAATAGAAACATTTAGAAAGCTATACAAGGAATATTAGCAGGGATTTGTATGGACATATGTTTGTAGATGTCAATACACATGTGTGCACATACATATGTGTTTGTGTGTGACTATGGGTTTCTGTGTGTGTGTGTGTGTGTGTGTGTGTGTGTGTGTGTGTGTTTCTGTGTGTGTGTGTGTTTCTGTGTGTGTGTGTGTGTGTGTGTGTTTCTGTGTGTGTGTGTGTGTGTGTATGTGTGTTGAGAGGTACATACTAAATGGTCATCTTATAAGCTGCTTTGGTGACTTAGTGGTAGCAGGCTGCAGTCCCCAGGGTTTCAGAAGTCACTGGTCATGTCCACTGTGAGAGTGTGTTTCCCTAATTTTAATTCTGTGACTGCTTCACTAATAATTCTGAGTGGCCTGACTGGACAGAAGTTTGCTAACCTGATGATCCTGGAGGGATTAGAGATTCTGATAGTGTCACAGCCTAAGAAAAGCTGTCTTGTATAACTGTTATTGTATTTCTCCCTGGAGTTAAGTCTTTCTCCTACAGTAATAAGCAGACAGCTTTTTAGCCTGGCCATTGAGACTAGCAGCAGAAGCACCTGCCTTTGGAAGTTCTTGCTTTATCACTTCAATACCATGCTTGTCAGAATTCCTCAACTCAATGCATGGCTTTCTATGCAGAAAGACACTTTCTCACTATTGTTTCACTAGGAGGACTCATTAGATGCTTACTTATTTATGCACACATTTATGTTTAAGTGCACATGTTCATTTATGTGCAACTCAAGGCTTTGGGTGATCCTTGATTGGCCAGCAAGAGTAACCACATTGTTTTCCTTGATTGGTGGAACCACCTAGTGGTCACAGAACATAAATAATTTTTGTATTCTGACCCATCAAAAATTACTCTTATCCTGACTTGTATGTATAGACCATAATTAACAGGTATGCATTTAGTCAACACACCATGCAGAATTATCAACAAATTTGCCACAGACTTAAAATGGGAAAATACTATACAATTTGACTGTAGATGTCAGAACTCACATCCTGGCCCAAGATCTTTCTACTAAATTTCTACAGGGTATAGTGCATTGGAGTCTAGTAGATGAGTGCACTGACTAAGAAAGGGCATTTCTGTAAGGGAGTGAATGATTTCCCTGTAGTGCTGTCCAAAAACCATGCAAGAGGCATCCAGGTGGAAGACAGACTTGAGGTAGGTTTCAAAAGTTATAGATGTTCTTGACTACTGAGCATGTTTCTATCAAAGAATCCAGACAGCAATCCTGAAATTCTTTGATTGACTGAAATGTAGGAACATTGGTCAACAGATTCATACCCTGGCACTCAGGTCTGTTAGAAAATGAAGACAAAATAACAGTGAACAGTGTCCTGCCAGGGCACGTGCCTAGACAACAAAGTCACTGACAATCAAAGGGCTGGGGACTTCAATAACTCAAAGCAACATGATTGCAAATGTGCTAAATAAATGTTTGTAGATCCTAATCCCAACACAAACAATATTCAAATCCCTCCATTCAGTGAAAAAGTAAAGAAAAATCAATAGATAAGTGTTGATATCATCACATTCAAGTCATTGAACTACAAAAGGGGAGATAGTAAAAATTACCTCACTTATGAAATGTAGAGCAAAGTCCATCTATTCATCTTGATTTTTAAAAAGTTTCACATGTGTTGCTGCTGATGTTGGGTGTGTGTGTATGTATGTTTGAGGACAATTTGCAGCTGTCAATTTATCTTTCTACCGTATAGGTCATGACACATATCAAATCTTAGGTTTGGGAGTAAGCACCATTATCCAACTGTTCCATCCTACCAGCCCAGGATGTTTATTTCTCATTTGGAACTCAATCTAGAACATTCCATATAATTCAGAAAATTAAAGTATTAATAACAGCAAGAGCAGAAGAAAGGCATGGAAGTCAAGTGTGTCCTTTTTTTTTTCTTTTTGGTTATTTGACACCATTTTTTTTCTGTGTATTCCAGGCTGACCTGGAAACCTGAACATGCCTAAATTGACTTCAGAGTGCAATCCTTTCCAGCAGCCTTAACGGTGCAAGAAGACACAACCCACAATGCTCAAAACTCAAATGTTTCTGTAATTCATATTGTAAAATAGAGAATATAGCATATTGAAACATAATCAATAAAGAAAAAGGAAATGGCATCTTTGTGATACCTTGGTGAGTTAGGACACTTGTCACCAAATTTGTTAACCTGAGTTGCATTATGAGAACTCACAGGGTAAGTGGCAATTGGTCTCTTGATCTCTGCAAGTTGTCTTCTCTTTCCCAGATATAAAGATGACTTTTAGTAAAAAATATGCTTAGTACTGGACCAAATATTTAAAGGCCAAGACACACAGGCATGACCAATGTGCAGAATATAGAAATACTCCTTGATCAGCTTGTCTTGTAATTCAAACCACTTTCCTGTGGAGCATCAAAATGCTTGTTTCTCTGTGTTAAGCATACATGATAAAGAATCAGGATGATGCCCCACAACATTTGCCTATGTATTAGAAAGCCATCCTGAGGTACATGGAAGGAAATCGTGATCTATCTGGTCCTAAGGGATGATGGAAAAAGAGATAAAATGGAAATACAAACTGTGAGCAGCTACTGCTCTGAACTGTAAACATCAATGTGTAGTTTTTGGCAGATGGAGTGGTTCTATTTTGTTGGTTTTCAGAACTGAGGTCATAATGAAGAGGGGTGCTTGGGGCATTCCTATTTTGCCAATAAAGTTGAGATTCTTGGACGGTTGCAAGACAGACCAGAGTGAAAGCGTTTGCCAAAAATGTTTTCATTAATTAAGAAAGTGGGAGGTTCGAAGATGATCAGATACCATCGTAGTTCCGACCACAAGCAAAGCCAACTGGAGATGCAGTGGTGTTATTCCCATGACCCTCCGAGTAACTTCCTGAAAACCTAAGTGTTTGTGTTTGGGGGGAGTATGGTTGCAAAGCTGAAACTTAAAGGAATTGATGGAAGTTCACCACTAGGAGAGGAGCCTGCAGCTTAATTTGAGTCAACATGGGAGAACTCACCCGGACCAGACATGGACAGGATTCATCGCTCTTTCTTGAATCCATGGGTGGTGGTGCATGTCTGTTCTTATTTGGTGGAGCGATGTGTCTGGTTAATTCCAATAAGGAAGGAGACTCTGGCATGCTAACTAGTTAAGTGACCCCCTAGCAGTTAGCATCACCCAACTTCTTATAGGGACAAGTGGCATTCAGCCACCTGAGCTTGAGCAATAACAGGTGTGTGATGCCCTTAGATGTCTGAGGCTGCATGCACACTACACTGACTGGCTCAGCGTGTGCCTACTCTATGCCAGCAGGAGCGAGTAACCCATTGAACCCTGTTCGTGACAGGGATCAGGAATTGCAATTATTCCCCATGAATGAGGAATTCCCAGTAAGTGCAGGTCATAAGCTTGCATTAATTAAGTCCCTGTCCTTTGTACACACTGCCTGTCACTACTACCAATTGGGTGGTTAGGTGAAGCCCTCAGATTGGCCCTGAAGGTGTCTGCCCATGGCCCTGGTTGCGTGCTGAGTAGAAGTCGAACTTGGCTATCTTTAGGAAGTAAAAGTCCCAACAAGGTTCCTGCAGGTGAACCTGCAGAAGGATCATTAAGGAGAGTTCAGGGTTGGGGGTGCTCTGGCACTGAGCCTACATATACCTTCTTCTCACCAGGAGGTGTGTCCCTGGTTCTGTTGTGCTCAGAGGGGGAGGAGGAGGCATGGTGGTGGTGAAGCCAGTGTGGTTTGGTGCATGTCTTCTGGTATTGGGTGTTGTTTCTGGTACCTGGCTATCATTTTCCAGTGAGTAGGTTTAAAGAACCCAGGGGTGGGAGAAGCCCTTCGGTCCCTGGGTTCAAGGGGGGCAGATGGCCCATGGGGAGGATTCTGGTGGGGGCTGTCTGGGACTCCAGTTCATTCAGTGGACAAAGCCTTTCCCGGGTCTCGCCTTGGTCTGGGCCGGGAGCACCCCTTGGGTGCCCTTTCGGCTTGCCACGGGTGCCCTGCTTGCCTGGTGCATCACCAGTCACGGGCCCTGAGTCGTTCTCCATCTTTTCCCCAGTCCCGACCCTCTCTAGAGTTTGTGTTGTCTCTTTCTTCTATGTCTAGCTATCTGGCCTGAGGTGAACCCCTACTTCATCCTCCCCTTCCCTCCTGTGTCCATTGGAAGTGTCTGCAGTGGGGGACAGTGGTGGGGACTGTGACAGTGTCAGGTACCATTGGTTAAAGTTCGTCTCTTCCCACATCCAAAACATTGACTCTCAGAGGTGGATCACTAGGCTCCTGCATTGGTGAAGAGTGCAGCTAGCAGGGAGAATTAATGTGAATTGGAGGACATTGATCCTCAACACTTTGAACGCACTTGCGGCCCAGGGTTCCTCCAGGGGCTATGCCTGTCTGAGCATAGCTTGACGATCAATAGTCCCCGCCCTCAGTGCACTCTTCTGGGTTGCCTGTCTGGGGGTTAGCTTTCATGGCCCCTCGTGGTCCCTCCATCTCCCTCAGTTCAGATGTGTGTTGGGTGCCTTGGTGGCGGGTGGTCATCTTCGTGTTCTCCCATGTTAACCCTGAACAAAGTTCGCCCCTGCCTTTCCCTTGGCTTCTTCGCAATGCTCAGCTCCTGCCTCCCCTTTGCCCCCATCGCAGCCTTGGCCTCCTCAGTTCCCTGAGCCTCCTCAGTTCTGGTCCCCTGTGGAAGCCATAGCAAGCTAGGATGTCAAGGAGTCAGAGGTTGTGCCTGTGGTGCTGTGTATGCCAGGCGCCTATGGGATGGGGACGGTAGTTCTCTGGGGGAAGCTGTGTGTCAGTGGTGCTTGTTTTGGGAGGGGTCCACGGTGTTCCTTTGCCCTCTCCTCTGCTGCCACTGCTGCTGCTGCTGCAGCAGCCTGTGTGTGTGTGAATGAGAGAGAGTGAGTGCAGGAGCAGAGGCAGCAGATGGCAAGGAGGTGTGGTCCCGTGTGTGTGTGGTGTGTGTGTGTGTGAGTGTGTGTGTGCGTGCGTGCGTGCGTGCGTGTGTCACCTCTACGGAAAGCGAGGGGCCTCGGAAGGCCGGCGGCGCCCGCCAGCAGCGGCTCTCCTCCCAGCACGCTCCGCAAAGCGGACAGGGAGCCACGACTCGCGAGCCCTCACCATTTTCCCTTCAGCCACACCGTAGCGTGGCCGCAGTGACGACACAGCCTCCCATGACGCCTTGCGCGGCGCAGCGCGCTGCTATTGGCTCCATCACTCGACTCTTTTTTCCAATTGAGGCGCCGAATCGTTGCTGGTTTTGGTGCAGAGGCCAGCTGGGAGGTTCCGGCTGTCTGTCTGTCTGTCTGTCTGTCTGTCTGTCTGTCTGTCTGTCTTTGTGTATGTGGCGGGACGGTGGCCAAGACAACAGGCCTGCGTGCACCGCGGAGACGCTGAGCTGCGAGCCTCGGTCCTGCAGGCCGCGGCCGCACCAGACGAGAGGAAGCGGGCGTCTGGTCCCCCTCGGCGTCGGAGTCGCCGCCAGGCTGGCAGGTTTTCAGCACGAGCGTCATGGCGTCCCAGCCGAGTTCTTCTTGGAAAAAGAAAGAGGAGAAGGGCAAGAACATCCAGGTGGTGGTGCGATGCAGGTAGGGAGAGGCTGGTACGGGTCCAGACGTGGAGGCTTCGCTCTTCTGCTCCCTCCTGCTCCGTTCGTGAGAGCGATTTGTTTGCATTTTCGGAAGGAATCTCGTCAACCCGTTTCTAGGCTCCCTGGGATTCGTTCCATACAAATGGTACCAGGTTGAGATCTAAACTTGGGGTTTGTTTCTGAGGGGAAACAATGTTGACGTTGGTTAGAGTGAAGATGCATTCACAAGGAATTGGATGGTTGCTCTTCACTGGGAGGTGCCTTCCCTGAAAAAAACAAAAAACAAAACATATCGCCTGAGATTCAGGTGTCATTGCTCTATGCTACTCCTTGCAAGCTGTCAGCTTGGGATATAAAGCTTCATGTCTACTTTGCACACACACACACATACACACACACACACACACACACACACACACACACACACACACACACACAAAGAATTTCCAGGCCCCTCTGAAAAGGAGGAGTGTCTCAGAGCAGATGGCTCCCATCCAGAACCTCAATGAATTTATTAAAGACATTAGCAGTAGAGAATATAGTAACTTTTCATTTTCTTCCTTGTACCTTTAAAAATTCTTATTTTATAAAAGTTATTTAAATCATAGAAGAGGGGAGGGTGCAAGGAGAAACAC
>NC_048602.1:15740232-15808540 GCF_003668045.3 Cricetulus griseus | reverse complement strand
AAGAGAAGAAAAGCAGACTCCCAGGGGTCCCCCACACCAAGGGCCACTGCCCAGCTCAACACAGGGACCAGCAGAACTTCAATGTGGCTCATGGTCCATCCCAGCCCAAGCAGTTCAGATTCTATAGCTCAGCCAATCTGCTCTTCCTGGTCTGGGGACACAGGCCCACACACTCACCTTGGCATGGCTTGTGGTCTTCCTTATAGCTCTCCACAGCAGAACAAGAGGAGAATCCTGGAAGGAACCTGTAAGCTACCCTCTACTGGTTCTCCTGATGGATTAGCCTTCCAAAAGTTCATCCTTAGTTAAGACTACCCTGCTGGGCTTCAGGATTTCAGCAGTCACCCTCCTGAATGAGCAGAGATCAAATGACTCATCACACAGGTACTCCCAGATTTGCCCTTCCACACTATAGTCAGTTATGGTCCTGATGTGGGAAATTAGTAATTTAGTAAAATCCTCCAATCTGGCAGAGCACATCCTGTTCCTCTTCCATGGCACAGGTTGCTGTGTGTGCACATTCAATTACATGCTCAATGTTCAGCACACCAACCCTTTGCTTCAAAGCTGGGAAGTCCTGCAACCAAACACAGAGCACATTCAAACAGCATCTGTTGTCAAACAAGAAAAAGAAGAAGAAGAAGAAGAAGAAGAAGAAGAAGAAGAAGAAGAAGAAGAAGAAGAAGAAGAAGAAGAAGAACAAGAAAGCCCTGGATGAGAACACAATGAAGTGGTTATAAAAATGTCTTGAAGACAGAGAAAATGATAGTGGATATTATTGTATATATAACCCCCAAAAGTTATATTTAAAAGTTGAAACAGGCATTATGGTCATATGCTCCAGAGACTGGGGATTTGTATCAGAGCACATCCAGTACTACTCACACTATTTTTCTCAGGGTTATCATCTTAAACCTGGAAAAAACAATTCTGTTAGGCAGTGCAAGACCATTTTATCCAGTTCTTTTTCTTAGGTTGAAATGTTGTAACTACAGGAATTTGGTTTCATGATGAGTTCTTTTCTTTATCTAGATTCTTGTTTGCCTGATCCATGAAACTGAGAAATGGAATTCAGGACATTTATGAACATCTAATATTGGTTACCTGACTCCACATGGTAAATGTCAACTACTGTCACAGCAGGAAATCTCTCTTCCTCCCTACTTTCTGTCTATAACTACACCTGCCTTGCAGTTGGTGAATGAAATTCTTAGACGGGTTCCTCCTTCATTTGTAAATTCACAATAAAATCTTGAGAACTTGGAGGATATTCATTTACTTGTTATTTCCTTCCCAGAGAAAAGTCAAGGCCCAAGCTAGAATGAATTGGATGACTGTCTTTCCAGTAATGAGCAGGAGAAGCAGGATTAGGTGTTCAAAGTAATTCTCAATTACATAGTGTGAGGCAAGCTTGAGCTATGGGAGACATTGACCAAAAGCAGTGGTTCTCAACTTTCCTAGTGCTGTGACACTTTAATTCATTTCCTCATGACATGGGGACCCTCCCAACTGTACAACTGTTTTCAGTGCTACTTCATGACTATAATTTTGTTGTTATTAATTATAATATAGAACCCACAGGTGGAGAACCATTGCTCTGAACTGATACATATTAATGTGTAAACACCACTGAAGATAAAAATGAAACGAAATTCTTAAGCTAGGAAACAATGGAAAAATAGAAACAAAGGGATTATGGCCATAATGCATTTAAGGAAAGGAAATTTTTAAAATGTTATCAGTAAATCAGTTTTTTAAACAGATAAAAATAAATGAAGTATGCTTAGCTATACTAACTTTCAAACAATGTAGACTCTTTCCTAGTAGGGATACTGTCACTAATAAGACATTGTGTGAATTTTGTCATATCTAAAATGTTAGCTACTGAGTACTGTAGGGTGACTCATGGAGCTACAGCCAATGGCCTCTACCTGAAACCTCTGAGCTGACTTAACTGTATCAAACAGGATGGCACACATATATCTGCATAGCAGAGTTGCCTTATTATAAATTCAATGTTCATTTGTGAAGATAACATTTCCAAGCTGTCTCTGTTCATTCACATGACATGAATTAAAACATGCTGGGAAATTACAAAAACATTAGTTATATCACAGTCAAGACCCTTTTCATGATGGTGACTCCAGCAGCTGATTGCCTGCCCTGTTTCTCCTGCAGTGTACCCAATACACTACTCCTCTTGTTTTGGTCTGAAGACATAAGCAATGCTCCAAATGCATATTCTTTTCCTCTGACTGCTTTGGATAGTTGACTACATGACTCAAATGGACAATTTTAAATCTCTGAGGTGGGACAGTCATTTAATTGAAGAATTTTGGAGGTGTAATATAGAGGTCAGTCAGGTCATTGCCATGGAGAACAACAGACTGGAATCAAAGCCACTGACATCAACATAAGAGTGCTTGTCTCAGAAACATTTTTTCAAGATGGAAATGCAGCTGCCCTAGAATTAATATGCCTTTCCAGGGAGAAATCACTTTACACACTTAGGAGGTTAATATAGAAAAATCTCTTTATTGATGGTATGCATCCAACTCTACGTAAAGCTCAAAGAGGAGCCAGTTTAGACATTTTTGCATTCCACTAATGACATCATCATTAAGTGTCTTTAGGTTCATACTCCAGGTTGAACTTTGAACAAGCTAAATAGCGGGCAACTTGTAGGTCTACATACTTAGGCATATGTGAGGATTACACAGCAAAAGATATGCCAAAATAAATTAAGTACACCTGTGATCTGGCCTTGAATTAACCTATGCTTGCCTATGCCTCAGGAGTGCTGGGATTTAAGCTTCTAAGGAAAAGAGCATCTTGTATACTACTCTGGGTGGAGGGGAGAAGAAAGGAATAGACCTCTATGAAGTAGCAGGAACACTATATGAGGGGACGAATTCAAGAGGCAGCTACTCAAATGGCACCACACAAAGGGATCAAAGGGTATCTCTAGAACATTACTAAGCCAAAAGTGGCCATTGGACCAATAACAACAGCACCATATGGTGGGAGGAGTTGGGTTCTCTGGATCTGAAGCAATCTTTCCAAAAAAGGCCCTGGCTAGAGACACAGGCCAAGTCCAAGTTTTAGACAAGGGTCTGTGTTTTACTGTCAATAATCCAGGCCTTTAAGGGAATATCCCAAGACCTAGGCCCAGGCTGGTAAAGCTGACAAATGAAAATTAAAATTAATAAAAGTTTCAGAACTTGGGCCTTGAAAAGGGAATTTCTACAGGTAAGGCAAAATTTAATTCATTAAATCAGGAGTGCCATGGCTGGCACCAGACACCTTGCTCTCAGAGAAGGAAAGGCAACTGTCCAACACTCGTGTTAACATTCTTTTGCTAATTGCTGGTTGTAAACATCCTGCACCCTCCATAGGTTGGAAGTCTGTTGGCCCCAGGCTTCTGCATCTCAAGCCCAGCCTGGCCCCAGCCTCTGTGGTTCTCTTGACCTAGCAGCAGCCCACCAAGCCCGCAGACAGCCAGGTCACCAGCGATGCCCCAACAGCCCAGGGGTCCCAGGCAGAGGGCCATGCCGAGCCAGAGGGCAGAGAAGGAAGCCGGCTTTGAGGCAGAGGGGGAGGACAAGGACGACAGCTTCCTCCTGCTGCAGCAGTCTGTGACTCTGAGCAACTTGACCGATGTGGACCAGCTCATCGCCAAGATCGGTGAGACGCTGAAGCTGGACACAGCTCACGATGGCCCTGCCTCGCCGAGTGCTGCCCCGGGCCCCCCACCCCTGCGGGTGCTGGCTGCGATCTCAGTGGAACAGAACCGGTCCCGGCGAGGCAGATGCTGCGATCTTCTGTGTCTTCAGAGACCGGGGCCCCAGCTCACCCCGGATCCATTGGCTGCATGCTGTGGGAGCTCGGGCACATGCCGAGCTGGGCGGCTCCCTACTGCCTGGAGGAGCTCACCATGGGAGCCAGCGGCCTATGCCCTGTGTCCCTGCAGCCTGGCCTTGAGGGACTTCCAGTGACAGGCAAGCCTAGCACCCCGCAGCCTCTCTCAGGCCCGTGCTGGCGGGGTTGACCCCAGAGCAGAGCCATGTCCTGCCTTCTGCAACAGCGACCTGGATCTCAGCCTGAGACCCTCACCAGCTCCTGCAGCAGCTCCTGCTTTCGGGAAACCTCATCAAGGAGGCAGTGCTGAGGCTACATTCACTACAACTACAGCCACAGGCAAATCTTTCCTCACACCGATTCCTCAAGCCTCTGTCAGCCCCTGTGCAGGAGCCACCATCACCTGGGAGCCCTTAAGCAGCCTGCAGCGACCCTGGCACTTGGGTGAGGAGGGCACTGCTCAGAACTGGGGAGGACTTTCTTGTCCCTGGCAGCTAACAAGCAGGGTAGCTACCTCACCAGCCTGTACCTGCGGACCAAGGCATTCACCCAGATGTGGCTAGTGACAAATCTACACTTGGCACCCAAGTGCTGGAATTGTGGCTGAAGTGATTATAGGATTTAAACTTAACTGAACTGCTTTTGAATAAATGTGTTCAGGTTTTTGTTAAAAAAAAGAGGAAAAAAAAGATCCTGCAGCCAAGGGGATAATTGACAGTACCCAGGGACCCTCTAACCCTGCTAGCCCATGCCCTGACTTATTTCACTCAAATGTATCTCACTTAAAATATATAGTTACTGCTATACTCTGTACTTTGTATAACCTGAAGTAACCATGGAAACCCTGTAATTTGTGGCTTTCAACCTTTGGTCTTCCCCTGTAAAAGCTTCTCTTTTTGGGTGGTTAGGATCTCACTGCATGCCGGGCAGTGAGATCCTAGCTGGCCAGCTTGAAATAAAAAGAAACCTTTTGCTTTTGCATCAGAGTGTGAAAACCTTGGTTTAGTCTCTGGGCTCCAGGAACCTGGCACAACAATTTGGTTTCCTGACAATGAAACTCAAGACCCTACCAGGACTCAGAACTCGTAGGTATTCAACTCCAACTAGTTGGTTGAGTAAATGTTTTATATTTTTCTGTTAAGTTCATGTTCCTCTAATTTATGTATGCTAGGGAAACAGGTAATAGAGGTAACAGGCCAAGAGCTTGGCAGATTTGCCTACAAGGCCAGGCCTGGGCAACCTAGGAGAAGTCCTCAACTTTTCTTCTAGGGCAGGTATTCTATGGAGAGTTGGATCAAACCTGCAATCTAGGTTTAAATAGGTGCTCTAATTGAGAACTTCTGTTGGTAAAATCGGGGGTCCAATTGAGGACTTCCAATGGGAAATGTAGGAATCTAGGTATAGACACTTTATTCCTAGTCTCAGCACTGTGTTTGTTGTTTGTCAGTTTGTCTTCTCTGGAAAGATTATGAATCACGACAGAATCTAATGGGACAGACCCCTTCCTCCCCTTTGAAAATCAGGGGGGAAGTTACAGCCTGGTGGAGGACAGTACCCTCTGGCTCCTTGCATGTCCCTAGACCAGCCTGGGCTGGCAGCCTCCTGATGGAGGCTCCTGGGGCTACATAAAATCCTGTGAAAGGCAGGCACTCAGAGCCTGCTTGTCCCAGGGCTTGGGTAAGAGCTGGCTTCCAGAAGGACATGCCCTGCCCCATCATCCCTGCAGGGTGACATTGGCCTACAGCATGCCTTCTGGGAGCAAGCATCCTCCACATAGGCCTCTGTCAGGGGTGGGTTCAAGGATGACAAATCCTTGGGAGAAAGATGCCTGTGGGGTGCACACTGGGCTAGCCAAGGGGTGGTGCCTCCAAATCTAAGTGTGCCCCTCTGGCCCTGCATTCCTGGGAAGCTGAGGTCCCAGAAGGTCTATGGGCAGAAGGGGTTGAGAGGGTAGCAGCAGGCCTGTGATTTCTGGAGGGAGGGGCATCATCAGTGTTGCTCAGCCACCCAGGGAATGTTGTTCAGTGTTGCCTCTTCACCATTGCCCAGTAAGTGCAGAGAGTGTGAATGCAGCCTGGGTGGCACTTGCTTGCTCATGAGGCCAAAGGGCATGAGTGAACCTTTGGAAACCTTGCTGCTCTTAGGAAAAACATGGTCCCCTAAAGTTAACACTCACTGTCTCACTTGCCTGTCACAGCTCTCTCCAGTGCTACCAGATGGGATTCCTGCACCCTGACTGAAAAGTTGCCCACTCCTAGGCAAACAGGCTTGGCTTTGTGCTGTAAAGTTACAGCCTATGGATGCCAGGTTACTGTTATGACACTGTAGCCAGACTTCCCTCCACCAGGGCTGCTCTGGTCATTCAGATTCAAGGGCTGGTTACAAATTGTTATTGGTTAGGGTAATGAAAAATGTTTTTCAAAACCACTGGCAGCCAAGGACAGTTTGTGCTCATCAGTGCTGCCTCCATTTCTTCCTAAGCCAATTATGTTAAATTATTCCATTCTGTATACTTTGGGAAGCTTTGACATTTACAGAAAAGTCAAAGATACATTATGTTTTAAAATAATGCTTTTCCTTCCACAGGAAAAAAAAATATATGTGTTCTAGTTATCCAAACGTAATGAGTTACATTTATTTGTCATCATTTTAAAAAATTGGTACATATTATTATTATTATAAAAAATAGGCTTTTAGGGTATAGGTTTTATGTCAACTAAAATATAATAATATATAAAAGGTGTATTAAGTTTATTGTCAGCGGCCGGGAATGCAGTGCCTGCACTGTGTTGTTCCTGCTAACAATTAAGATGGAGAAATAAGGTTAAAAAATGGATGGTATGTAGATGTGATGGCTATGTGAAGACTTGGTATGATCAGTCTGATGCAAGAAGACCAAATGTGTTAAAACATTAGATGTAGGAGATGTGAAATGGGGGTGCACATTCGGATGTCCACAGAATACACCAAAGCATCACAGAAGAGCATTGGAAAGAGCTTAAGGTGTTGAGAGAAGGATTCTGCTTCTCTGAGCAATAAGCAATAAAACAGGAGAGTTGTAAGGAGGTAAGAAATTTATAAAAGTTACTAAAAAAAATTAAAGGAGAGCTGGTAAACCTCAAGTGAACAGTAAAAGGAACAAACAGTTGAGAGACCAGAGAGTGCAGAGAGGCACAGGGAAAGATACTCTCAGGATTTAGAGGAAAATAAGAAGACAAGGTGGTCAGTTCAGCCATGCACCCCTGAGTGAGAATCACTGAGAGAGGGGGAAAGAAAGAGACCAAGAGAAAAGGAGACAGATGTCTAAGATGGGGATGCCTGAGGGAATCAGAGAAAGAGCTTAAGGGAATGTAAAAAAAAAAATAGAGGGAGTCAAAGAAAAGTCATAAAAGTGTCAGAGGAAGATGTAAACAGTTTGCTCTGGGCTCTCATATCTGCATATACAAAATTAAAAAAATGGTAATATGGATTAAAAATTTTGACCATAGCAGGTTAATTCTGTTTAAAAGTTTGTTTATTGCTCAAAATTTATATATACTTGGTAGAAAGTTCTACCTATGTTTTCTGGTATGCACATAAGTTTTGTTATAAACAAGGAGCTAAAAGAAAAATGGTTTAAATATTTTTGCTGTCTAGTGCTAACAGCAGCCAGTCATTTATGGATATAGCTCACAATTTATCTCTGAGCCCTGTTCATTAAATTTGGGTAATCAGGAATTCAGATGTCTTTTTAGAAAGGATGGTAATAGAAATACTTTATGTTTAAACCCGCTAAAAATTACAAAGAATAAAAAATTAAAACTAGTAGTACTAGGAATTGATAAGATAAATTTAACTGTCACCCAGGTGATAATGGTTTTAAAGACATAAAAGGTACATTATTTTTGATATTGCAAGAAGACATTAAATTTTTTTTTAATTATTTTTAAAATGGCTAAATTTATAAGGTAATATTTGTGCTTTTATTATGTTGCTAATGTTTGTACTTAAATCAAAGAACCAAAATTTAAATTCACAGCCATAAGCTCCACATGCTAACCAAAAGTTGAGCTGTTCATTTCATCTGGTACAGTAAGACAAAGACCTAAGTTTAACAAAGGGCTTAAAATAACTTCTAAGTCCATGGGTCTCAATTCTTTGGAGGTTTAAAATCAAATCAAAACAAAACAAAACCAAAACCCTTTTATAAGGGTAGTCTAGGATCCTCTGTATGTCAGATGTTTACACTGATAACAACAGAAAAATTTTGTAACAGGCATTAAAACATTAAATTTTAAAGGTAAACCAGACAATATAGTCTTAGCTTTATAAAAGCTGCTAAACTATTGTAAGATGTTAATAAATACAAGTTACTAGCCATCCTTATAAATATACAAGTTCATTGCTTATAGTCAAGCTAAATACTAATGATTTATAATAGGGAAAAACTTCACTTAGTCCCTTGTATATGTTTTCAAAGGTTAAGCTTAAAACAAGTAACTGAAAACAAGTTTCTAGATTTTCCCAGGCAGACTTCTAATACTACAGAGATCTGCAGAATATAGAATTTAAAATGTTAACTACAAAGCTTATAATATCAGTCAGAATTCCAGATCCTGACAATGACCCAAGGTCTCCAAAGAAGATTATGGGGTACCATGGTTTGCAATGACGCTGACCCCAAGGTCTTCAGAGTGGGGACGTCCAGCTCTAATCATGAATGGTTATTTTTATTCCCTTTAATTACATTCTGTCCAATTCACTGGGTTACATAGGTCTATATTTGTGTCCTGTTTAGTGCTATCATAATGATTCTGTGGTTCATATCTCTGGCTTGAGTAATTTTTTACCATATACCTGTGCTCTGAATCTCCTTGCTATGAGGTTTGCAAATATTGTCTCAGAAAGTACACATTAATATCTAATTAACAAATAAATTCCATTTTTGTCTCTATGCCTACAATTTTAGTTACATACCTATTGTTGAGCACAAATACACTTTTTTTAATGTATGAGCTTTTCCTCCAATAAGTTGAGAAGATTCTCTTATTATCTTTAATATTTGACCATATTTCCATGAGATGGCATTTTAAGGGATTTATTTCACGGATGTTTGTGTTAAATGTATCATCCATGTTTTGACTGTAGCTCAAAAGGGAGGATCAGTGCCTATTGCTTTCTGGAATTGTTCACACCCAGCTTGCCATGCATACTCTACACAATATACAATAAGCTGTAGGTTTTGGCAATATAATCAGTGCATCTTCATTCAACAGACAAGAATAAGGGTAGTCTTCCTTCCAATGATGCATATTTCTATATAAATGTGGGTATGGTAAATGTGGGCATGGTAACCAGCTGTGCTATCCTGCTTTTGCTACCCTGTGTCTGACATGGACACAATAATATAAATAGTGATAGCAAAAGTCAATGGCAGTATATACCTTTTTTATGACTACTGTGAAAAATCCAAGTATCAGTAAAAGTGCCTTCCTTCTTAACATTTTCCTCATTTCCCACCTTTTTGTGAGTCTGTGATTCAGCAGATGTAGCCAGGAGATTGTGGAGTTGGCCACCCTGCTTCCTGGTGTGACAGTTCCCTTCATGTGTGTGTATATCTCCTTGCAGAATGGTGTCGCCATATTCCAGACTGGGAGGTTGAGATAAATTGTTACTAGTGCAATGCATAATAGGTAGTACACTACCTTTCCTGTATGCATGTGTAGCATGTTTATGCAATATCCTCCAATTTGTTGATTTTTAAATCTTTATCTTGAGATATCCTAACAGTGTTTTCTGTGCCTGGGGCTATTATTTCAGCCTTAGTTATGTCCTTTCTCTTCTTGTTCCTGTAAATGCAATTATAATCCCTCATTACTTCCTTACTTATGAGAGTTGCATATTCTATTTCTGGCATTATAAGTATTACTTCCTTTAAGGGTGATTTTCTATTTATTCTAGGCCTATTATTTAATTCATATGTTGCTATCTCTAAGGCCAGAGTTATCTTATTATCTCTCATAGATTCTAATTTATTTTTAAGCATTCCATTGAATCATTCTATGGCTCCTGCTACTGTGTGGTTATAAGCTGTATGAAAATCCCACAGGATTCCTAAAATTCTAGTCACTCTTTGTGTTTGTTGTCCTGTGAAGTGTGTGCCTTGATCAGATTGTATTATATTGGTTGCTCCATATTTTGCTGCCCATGTCCATAATGTCAATATGGTGGTTGCTTGATTTGGGGTTGTGGAGGACCTGGCTAAACCCAGTATTGTATGTATATCCACCATAGTGCATGGGTATTGATTCTGTTTTTAAAGATTTTCTTTATTCATTATGCATATAACATTCTGCTTCCGTGTATATGTGCACACCAGAAGAAGGCACCAGATCTCATAATGGATGATTGTGAGTCACCATGTGGTGGCTGGGAATTGATCTCAGGACCTCTGGATGAGCAGTCTTAAGAGACATCTCACCTGCCCCCAAATTTATTATATTTATTTTTATTTTTTGTGCACTCATGTCTGTGTTTAGGGTGTCAGGTCCCTTGAAACTGGAGTTACAGACAGTTGTGAGCTGTTATGTGGGTCCTGGGAACTGAACTTGGGTCCTCTGGAAGAGCAGTCAGCCTAACAACTGAGCCATCTCTTCAGCCCTGGGTATTGATTCTTATGTGTTCTTCTAAGACTTGGAAGTTTCCGAATTCACCAAGTTGGCATTAAGGTGTATAGTAATCTACCCATACTCAGTAATTTTAGGGAGTGTCTCGAGCCCTTACCAGGTTTTGACCACAGATGAATGACAAAATCAGTGAGTTGGTTTGAGTATATAAGTTTTACTTCACACTTATGTCAAAGCAACACAAACATAAGCAAACAATCCTAACAACCACAGACAATAGGCTCACAGCAGGGGTACCTCTCCTGCAGCAGCCCACAGATTCAGGCTAGGGACTTCCTCTCCTCTGGATTCAGGCTGGCAAGTCTCCAGTGTCATGGACTAGGGGTCAGAAAGGGCAGCACTCAGCTTGATAGACTGGTTGTCTCAGGTTAGCTGAGGAGAGCTCCAGGACATAAAGTTATGGTACACTCTAAAATTCCCAGTTCTGCGCTGGTCCTTAAATAGTTCACTAACTCGTGCCAATCACACTTTGCCACACGTCACACATTCTCATTCTTATCTACAATGGCTGCGCTGCATAGTGGACGAATGCTCCCTTTTCTTTAATCTTTCTTCAGCCAGGACTTTGCCTTCCTGTTTATAACCTCCATTCTAATCTCCCTCCTGCCAGGTTTTTGCCTGCCTGGTTACAAGTCTCCTTACAGGGAGGGTGGTGTTTCTGGAAAGCCTTCAGTCCCTGATTTCCACCCACTCTTCCCACATTATTTTGGCTTTTGGCCTGTGTACTGTGGTTGCCTTTGGGGTGGTGGTACCTTGAAGGCGTTGCTATACAGCTTGGATGAACAAGTTTGCTGGGGAGTTAAATTTGTTACTCTACCTAGCCAGTCCTATCTAGTTGCCAAATAAATTAGTTATCCCCAGCACATTCCTCAGAGCTCTTCCTAGACTGAATCCTGCAAACTGTCTGGAGCCCTTTCCGGTTTTGACCTGGGTGGAATGACAGACTTAGCGAGTTAGTTTTTAATATGTAAATTTTACTTCACACTTATGTCAAAGTACCACACAAGCATAAGCAAACAATCCTAAGAACCACAGACAACAGGCTCACAGCAGGACTACATCTCCTGCTGCAGCCTGCAGGTTAGGGCTCACAACTTCTGGTCCTCTGAATTCAGTCTCCTGAGGTCCCAGTGTCATGGTATTGGCTTTCAGAAAGGGAAGCACTCAGCTTGATGGACTGGTTGTCTCAGGTTAGTGGAGGGGAGCTCCAAGGCATAGAATCGTGGTGCAGTCTAAAATGCTAGTTCTAAGCTGGTCACTTAAATAGCTTGCTAAATATTGCTAGTCACACACTGCCACACACCACACATTTTCACTCTTATCTACAATGGCTCCCTTTCCTTTAATTTTTCTCCTGCCAGGCCTTTGTAAGCTTCTGTCTCAATCTTCCTTTTGGCAGGCTTTTGCCTGCCTGGTTACAGGCTGCTTACACATTCTAATAAATCCATTTCCACATATGTGTAGTGAATCATTCTACCAGCACTGTTGAGAACCATGAGTTGTGTTTTTTATTTTTTTTCAACTCCGCAAGGAGTAATTTGTGCTGGCTAACAATAGTGCTTATAAACACATTTTCCTTGCTCCATTTTCTCCAAGTATTCAACTGTCCATGAGGACTACTCTGTATTACTATTCATTTGTCAACATTTTTCTCTGAATTTCAGAAATATAACTCCTAAAGCAATGGAGGCATCATCCAACTTTCTGATGGGAGAAAGTCCTATTTTCTTGTTTGTGATCTAGTTACTGATTTTCTTTCCTGGTTTTCTGACGTCCCCATTGCAACTTTATGAATAGTAAGTTCAGTTCATCTGACCTCAGTGTGAAGCCACATAACAAAACTCTCCTATTGTTTCCTGAAATCTCTCTTTAGTTGTTAATATTTTGGCTACTCTTTCACCTGTGTGACAGAAATTCACTCCACTCCACATAGTGTAGAGGGCTGTAAAAGTTTGCTAGCTACTTTGTTTTCAGAAGAGAGAAGAGTAAGTGCCTTTGGAGATCAGGAAGGTAGCAGGGTATGTTACTGGAGCCTGGGGCAAGTGCTATTGATATGATTATCTCTGCTGATGTAGAAAAGCTCTTTGTCTGGGGTAGAAGACAGGATCAGGAACTATTTAAAGCACAGTGTAATCCTATGGGAGAATCTCTTGTCACTCAGGTGTCACTAGACAATCATGCCCTCCAGGCAATCACTCAGACAGAAGTTCTGGGTCCTTCCTGCTGTCATCTCCAGGCTTGTCTTTGTAGAAAACTCTTCTTGTGGTCAGTATTGCTGTGCTGTGAGTGCTGCTGCAGGGAGTTGAGCTTAGAGGAATTGGAAAGCCACAACATGGCTAACTTGGGGCTACTGTCCCCAGACTGGGAGAAGTGCCAAGGGAGCCAGTGTGGAGGATCCTCCCATGCCTGAGTGGGAGTCAGTGGACAGATGCAGAGTTTGCCATATTCATGCCTGGTCTTGCATTAATTATCCTGCATAATGCTAATGGTCCTGTATGCTCCAGTTTATTCCCATGTGATCCAAAGTGTCCTGAATGGTCTTTTCAATTATCTGGGCCAGCTGGCAGACTGAGTATCTTCACTGTGATGGCTGGAACTGTGCAGAGCATTGGGATTGCAACTGTGCTTTGAAATATCCTTGTTGACATCACTGTTAAATGCAGGCACCCTTAGTGCTTGTCATGTCACTATGAAGCACAGATTTGCCAAACTCTGGTCTCTTTAGTGTCTCCCAGAACTTCTACACTTTGAAAGTTTAATAGCTATGGTAATTTTATTTATTTTTTTTCTGAGACTGGTTTTATCTGCGGCTTTGTAGACGGTCCTAGAACAAGCTCTTGTAGACCACGCTAGTCTCAAACTCACAGAGATCCACCTGCCTTTGCATCCTGAGCGCTGGGATTAAAGGCATACACAACCACTGTCTGGATTATTATCTATGGTTTGAATACACTTGGAGTTAATTATGTGGATCTTGTAAAAAATATTTCCTTAGTAGAGGAACACTCCACTGCTAAACTGTGATCTTGAAGTATAGATACAATGGCAGTAGAAATTATACTATACAGATTAACCAGTTCTTAGGGGACTGGTTAATTATGTCAGAAAATAGAATTTAGGAAATGGAGGACTGCATCTCAAATTCTTCAAAGACAAGTAGTATGCAAACCATGATGGTTATAATCCAATATGATGAGATGTAAATGTTTGCTCCTCAGGTTTATCCAGCTATATTCCAATAACAAAGGAGATAACCCTGATTTAAAGCCAGCAGAAAAGCCTAGTCTTCTACTAAAACAGCAGGCCTCTAAATGCTGCTCAAGGGACCATTACAGGATCACAAGGAGCATTAACCCCTCATCTGCCATAAAGGTATATTGATTCCAGAATTGCTGCATCTCCACTCTTTTTTTATATTTATTTTTTTATTAGTTCAAATTAGGAACAAGCTTGTTTCACATGTCAATCCCTTCTCCCTTTCCCTCCCCTCAACCGTACCCCTCCTACCCCACCCTACCCCCCACCCCATCCACCCTCCACTCCCCAGGCAGGGCAGGGCCCTCAATGGGGGCTCTGCAAAATCCATCACATCATCCTGGGCTGGGCCTAGGCCCTCCCCCATGTGTCCAGGGCAAGAGTGCATCCCTTCACATGGGATGGGCTCTCAAATTCCCTTCTTACACCAGGGAAAAATACTAGTCCACTACCAGGGGCCTATGAGAGTGCAGAGGCCTCCTCATTGACATCCATGTTCAGGGGTCTGGATCAGTCCTGTACTGGCCTCCCAGACTGCATCTGGGGTCAGTGTGTTCTCCCTTGTTCAGTCCAGCTGTTTCTGTGGGTTTCTCCAACCTGATACTGACCCCTTTGATCTTCATTCCTCCCTCTCTACAACTAAGTTCCAGAGTTCAGTTCACTGTGTATCTGTGGATGTCTGCCTCTGCTTCCATCAACCACTGGATGAGGGTTCTGAGGCTAGGGCACCCGCCGCCAGACAGAGGGCAGGGTGTAGACCCATCTCCAGTCTTTTGCAAGGCAGTTTTGTGACAAGGTATCGTGTATTGATTGAGTGGATTTGAACCATGTCTGTAGCCCCACAGGATATTTTCATTGCTCTTGTTATCCTGGCAAACCACCCTAAATACTGAATTAAAAGTCTGCAGCACCACAGAGTCTTAAAAGTACTAGTCTGAGTCACATAGTGCTTTGTCCATTGCAGACCAGGGAAAGGACTTATGTTTGAAGCATGGTTTTTCCCTTCAGAACAGAAGAGCAGGAAACAGTGCACAGTGTACACTTCAGGGGCAAACAAATGAGATGGTAGGAATCACAGTCTCAAGTTGGAGGAAGTTAGACGCAGGTGTCTGCATCATGAAGAACTACGGATGAGCTATGATGAATGACTTTCTGTATCACAGTTTTCCTGCATGCATTAATTGTTTCCATGGAAATGAAAAAGACAGAACTGATGCTGTACATTTTATGGAGGATTGCTTGAACTACTGAGTATTCAATTTCTTTTTTTCCTGGGTTTTCAAAACAGGTTTCTCTGTGGCTTTGGAGCCTGTCCTGAAAGTAGCTCTTGTAGACCAGGATGGTCTCAAACTCACAGAGATCATCATACCTCTGCCTCTCCATTGCTCAGCAGTATTCAATACCACCCGGCAGTATACAAATACTAATTTCTAATTAGAGAGAACTCTCCTGTCCAGATGTGTACAATCCAGGTGGACATAGTTAAGTCAGTTCAGGGGCTTGCAAAACTGTACTGATTGGGTAATATATTACATAGGACAAAGTCATGCAGTGTCTTAGTACTGGCATTCTCTGGATCAGGGAAGTGCCTTTTGTATTTCAAGTTCATTATAGCTAAGTGTTCTTCTGCATATTTTTATGATTCTAAAACATCAATTGTTGGTATCATTTTAAATTTATTTATTTATTTATTTATTTATTTATTTATTTATTTATTTGGTTTCTCGAGACAGGTTTTCTCTGTGGCTTTGGAGGTTGTTCTGGAACTAGCTCTTGTAGACCAGGCTGGTCTCGAACTCACAGATCCGACTGCCTCTGCCTCCTGAGTGCTAGCATTAAAGGAGTGGGCCCACAATGCCTGGCAATGCACAGCTTTCTATGCACAAAAACACATTAACACTATTTTTAATTACAAAGAGTCATTAGACTCTGTATGTGTAGACCATAATTAACAGGTATGCATTTAATCAACACACCATCAATAATTATCAACAAATTTGCCACTGAACTCAAAATTTGAAAAATACTATCCAATTGACTGTAGATGTCAGAACTCACATCCTGGCCCAAGAACTTTCTACTACATTTCTAGATGGTATAGTGTATAATAGTCTAGTAGATGAGTGCACTGACTAAGAAAGGACATTTATGGAAGGGAGTGAAGGAATTTCCCTGTAGTGCTGTACAAAAACTATGCAAGAGGCAGCCAGGTGGAAGACAGACTTGAGGTGGTCTTCAGGGAAAAATGGATATATGTTCCTGACAACTGAGCATGGTTCTCTCATAGAATCCAGCCAGGAATCCCCCCATTCTTGATTGGACTGAAATGTAGGAACAGTGGTCAGCAGATTCCTAACTGGACACTCAATTCAGTTGAAGACAGAGGACAAAATTCCAGTGAACTGAGTCCTGCCAGTACACCTGCCTAGACAACAAAACACTAACAATCAGGGCTAGGGTCTTCATTTTTTCAAACTAACATGATTGCAAATGTGCTAAGTAACTGTTTATAGAACCTAATTGCAAGCCAAAAATGATTCAAATCCCTCCATTCAGTGAACAAGTAAAATAATCAATAAATAAGTGATATCATTACACTCAAGTCACTGCACTCAAAGGGGAGATAGTAAAAATTACCTCACTTATGAAAAGTAGAACAAAGTCAATCTATTCAACTTGATTTGTAACATGTTTTACATATTTGTTGTAATATTTACATGTTACATTTTTACATGTTTCGTTTGAGTGTCTGTCTCATTGTGTGTGTGTGTGTGTGTGTATGTGTGTGTGTGTGTGTGTGTGTGTGTGTGTGTATTTTTGAGGACAATTTGCAGCAGTCAATTTATGTTTCTACCATGTGTTTCCTGACACACATCAATTCTTGAGGATTGGGAGTAAGCATCATTATCCAACTGATCCATCCTGCCAGCCCATGATGTTAGTTTCTAGTTTGGAGCTCAATCCAGAAAATTCCATATAGTTCAGAAAATGAAGGCATTAAAGACATCAAGAGGAGAAGAAATTCATGGAAATCAAATGTGTTCTTCTTTTTTTGTTGTTTGGTTATTTGTGACCTCCTTTTTCTCTGTATTACAGCCTGACCTAGAAACCAAAACATGCCCTGAAGTGACTTGAGACTCGACTCTTTCTGCACCAGCCTTACAAGTCCTAGAAGACACAACGCACCATGCCCAAAGCTCAAATATAGATCTGTAATTAATGCTGCAAACAGCAAGCAGAGCATATAGAAAAATAATCAATAAAGATAATGGGGTCTGTGTGATGCCTTGGTTAGTAAAGGCACTGGCCACCAAATTTGTGGACCTGAGTACAACTCCCAGAACTCACATGGTAAGTGACAATTTGTCTCTGGATTCTGGAAGTTGTCCTTTCTTTTCCAGATACATGTGCAACAGGCTTAAGAAGAGTATTAATGTACATACTATATAAAAATAGAGTATAATAAAACACTTAAAGAAAATCTAATAAAGTATAGAAGTTTTAGTAACAAAATATGTTGACTAGAGGTCCAAATGCTTAAAGAGGCAAAGACACATGGACATGACCAATGTGCAGAATATAGAAATACTCCTTTAAACACTGCTTGTAATTCAAGCCACTTTCCTGTGGAGCATCAAAATTCTTGTTGGTATGTATTAAGCATATAGAATAAAGTATCAAGCCGAGGCCCCACAACATTAGCCCATGTATTAGAAAGCTATCCTGAGGTACTTGGAAGGAAACCAAGATCTATTTCTGGCCTCAAGGGATGATAGAAAGAGAGAGAAAATGGAAATACAAACTTTGTGCAGGAACTGACCTGAAATGTAAATATCAATGGGGAACATTGGGCAGATGGCATGGAGAGATTCAGCCAGAATGCAAAACATACATGAAAGGGGATTTGATTAACATTGTACACAAAAACTGGAGACTCACGTAACTGTGACATTATTTTCACATTAATGCAGTTAGTTAGCTTGGAATGTTCTTGTTCCAAATAGAAACATTTAGAAAGCTATACAAGGAATATTAGCAGGGATTTGTATGGACATATGTTTGTAGATGTCAATACACATGTGTGCACATACATATGTGTTTGTGTGTGACTATGGGTTTCTGTGTGTGTGTGTGTGTGTGTGTGTGTGTGTGTGTGTGTGTCTGTGTGTGTGTGTGTTTCTGTGTGTGTGTGTGTGTGTGTGTGTTTCTGTGTGTGTGTGTGTGTGTGTATGTGTGTTGAGAGGTACATACTAAATGGTCATCTTATAAGCTGCTTTGGTGACTTAGTGGTAGCAGGCTGCAGTCCCCAGGGTTTCAGAAGTCACTGGTCATGTCCACTGTGAGAGTGTGTTTCCCTAATTTTAATTCTGTGACTGCTTCACTAATAATTCTGAGTGGCCTGACTGGACAGAAGTTTGCTAACCTGATGATCCTGGAGGGATTAGAGATTCTGATAGTGTCACAGCCTAAGAAAAGCTGTCTTGTATAACTGTTATTGTATTTCTCCCTGGAGTTAAGTCTTTCTCCTACAGTAATAAGCAGACAGCTTTTTAGCCTGGCCATTGAGACTAGCAGCAGAAGCACCTGCCTTTGGAAGTTCTTGCTTTATCACTTCAATACCATGCTTGTCAGAATTCCTCAACTCAATGCATGGCTTTCTATGCAGAAAGACACTTTCTCACTATTGTTTCACTAGGAGGACTCATTAGATGCTTACTTATTTATGCACACATTTATGTTTAAGTGCACATGTTCATTTATGTGCAACTCAAGGCTTTGGGTGATCCTTGATTGGCCAGCAAGAGTAACCACATTGTTTTCCTTGATTGGTGGAACCACCTAGTGGTCACAGAACATAAATAATTTTTGTATTCTGACCCATCAAAAATTACTCTTATCCTGACTTGTATGTATAGACCATAATTAACAGGTATGCATTTAGTCAACACACCATGCAGAATTATCAACAAATTTGCCACAGACTTAAAATGGGAAAATACTATACAATTTGACTGTAGATGTCAGAACTCACATCCTGGCCCAAGATCTTTCTACTAAATTTCTACAGGGTATAGTGCATTGGAGTCTAGTAGATGAGTGCACTGACTAAGAAAGGGCATTTCTGTAAGGGAGTGAATGATTTCCCTGTAGTGCTGTCCAAAAACCATGCAAGAGGCATCCAGGTGGAAGACAGACTTGAGGTAGGTTTCAAAAGTTATAGATGTTCTTGACTACTGAGCATGTTTCTATCAAAGAATCCAGACAGCAATCCTGAAATTCTTTGATTGACTGAAATGTAGGAACATTGGTCAACAGATTCATACCCTGGCACTCAGGTCTGTTAGAAAATGAAGACAAAATAACAGTGAACAGTGTCCTGCCAGGGCACGTGCCTAGACAACAAAGTCACTGACAATCAAAGGGCTGGGGACTTCAATAACTCAAAGCAACATGATTGCAAATGTGCTAAATAAATGTTTGTAGATCCTAATCCCAACACAAACAATATTCAAATCCCTCCATTCAGTGAAAAAGTAAAGAAAAATCAATAGATAAGTGTTGATATCATCACATTCAAGTCATTGAACTACAAAAGGGGAGATAGTAAAAATTACCTCACTTATGAAATGTAGAGCAAAGTCCATCTATTCATCTTGATTTTTAAAAAGTTTCACATGTGTTGCTGCTGATGTTGGGTGTGTGTGT
This sequence comes from Cricetulus griseus, assembly GCF_003668045.3. NCBI lineage: Eukaryota > Metazoa > Chordata > Mammalia > Rodentia > Cricetidae > Cricetulus > Cricetulus griseus. The sequence goes on along the minus strand of NC_048602.1, from coordinate 15,789,056 downwards.
ATGTATGTTTGAGGACAATTTGCAGCTGTCAATTTATCTTTCTACCGTATAGGTCATGACACATATCAAATCTTAGGTTTGGGAGTAAGCACCATTATCCAACTGTTCCATCCTACCAGCCCAGGATGTTTATTTCTCATTTGGAACTCAATCTAGAACATTCCATATAATTCAGAAAATTAAAGTATTAATAACAGCAAGAGCAGAAGAAAGGCATGGAAGTCAAGTGTGTCCTTTTTTTTTTCTTTTTGGTTATTTGACACCATTTTTTTTCTGTGTATTCCAGGCTGACCTGGAAACCTGAACATGCCTAAATTGACTTCAGAGTGCAATCCTTTCCAGCAGCCTTAACGGTGCAAGAAGACACAACCCACAATGCTCAAAACTCAAATGTTTCTGTAATTCATATTGTAAAATAGAGAATATAGCATATTGAAACATAATCAATAAAGAAAAAGGAAATGGCATCTTTGTGATACCTTGGTGAGTTAGGACACTTGTCACCAAATTTGTTAACCTGAGTTGCATTATGAGAACTCACAGGGTAAGTGGCAATTGGTCTCTTGATCTCTGCAAGTTGTCTTCTCTTTCCCAGATATAAAGATGACTTTTAGTAAAAAATATGCTTAGTACTGGACCAAATATTTAAAGGCCAAGACACACAGGCATGACCAATGTGCAGAATATAGAAATACTCCTTGATCAGCTTGTCTTGTAATTCAAACCACTTTCCTGTGGAGCATCAAAATGCTTGTTTCTCTGTGTTAAGCATACATGATAAAGAATCAGGATGATGCCCCACAACATTTGCCTATGTATTAGAAAGCCATCCTGAGGTACATGGAAGGAAATCGTGATCTATCTGGTCCTAAGGGATGATGGAAAAAGAGATAAAATGGAAATACAAACTGTGAGCAGCTACTGCTCTGAACTGTAAACATCAATGTGTAGTTTTTGGCAGATGGAGTGGTTCTATTTTGTTGGTTTTCAGAACTGAGGTCATAATGAAGAGGGGTGCTTGGGGCATTCCTATTTTGCCAATAAAGTTGAGATTCTTGGACGGTTGCAAGACAGACCAGAGTGAAAGCGTTTGCCAAAAATGTTTTCATTAATTAAGAAAGTGGGAGGTTCGAAGATGATCAGATACCATCGTAGTTCCGACCACAAGCAAAGCCAACTGGAGATGCAGTGGTGTTATTCCCATGACCCTCCGAGTAACTTCCTGAAAACCTAAGTGTTTGTGTTTGGGGGGAGTATGGTTGCAAAGCTGAAACTTAAAGGAATTGATGGAAGTTCACCACTAGGAGAGGAGCCTGCAGCTTAATTTGAGTCAACATGGGAGAACTCACCCGGACCAGACATGGACAGGATTCATCGCTCTTTCTTGAATCCATGGGTGGTGGTGCATGTCTGTTCTTATTTGGTGGAGCGATGTGTCTGGTTAATTCCAATAAGGAAGGAGACTCTGGCATGCTAACTAGTTAAGTGACCCCCTAGCAGTTAGCATCACCCAACTTCTTATAGGGACAAGTGGCATTCAGCCACCTGAGCTTGAGCAATAACAGGTGTGTGATGCCCTTAGATGTCTGAGGCTGCATGCACACTACACTGACTGGCTCAGCGTGTGCCTACTCTATGCCAGCAGGAGCGAGTAACCCATTGAACCCTGTTCGTGACAGGGATCAGGAATTGCAATTATTCCCCATGAATGAGGAATTCCCAGTAAGTGCAGGTCATAAGCTTGCATTAATTAAGTCCCTGTCCTTTGTACACACTGCCTGTCACTACTACCAATTGGGTGGTTAGGTGAAGCCCTCAGATTGGCCCTGAAGGTGTCTGCCCATGGCCCTGGTTGCGTGCTGAGTAGAAGTCGAACTTGGCTATCTTTAGGAAGTAAAAGTCCCAACAAGGTTCCTGCAGGTGAACCTGCAGAAGGATCATTAAGGAGAGTTCAGGGTTGGGGGTGCTCTGGCACTGAGCCTACATATACCTTCTTCTCACCAGGAGGTGTGTCCCTGGTTCTGTTGTGCTCAGAGGGGGAGGAGGAGGCATGGTGGTGGTGAAGCCAGTGTGGTTTGGTGCATGTCTTCTGGTATTGGGTGTTGTTTCTGGTACCTGGCTATCATTTTCCAGTGAGTAGGTTTAAAGAACCCAGGGGTGGGAGAAGCCCTTCGGTCCCTGGGTTCAAGGGGGGCAGATGGCCCATGGGGAGGATTCTGGTGGGGGCTGTCTGGGACTCCAGTTCATTCAGTGGACAAAGCCTTTCCCGGGTCTCGCCTTGGTCTGGGCCGGGAGCACCCCTTGGGTGCCCTTTCGGCTTGCCACGGGTGCCCTGCTTGCCTGGTGCATCACCAGTCACGGGCCCTGAGTCGTTCTCCATCTTTTCCCCAGTCCCGACCCTCTCTAGAGTTTGTGTTGTCTCTTTCTTCTATGTCTAGCTATCTGGCCTGAGGTGAACCCCTACTTCATCCTCCCCTTCCCTCCTGTGTCCATTGGAAGTGTCTGCAGTGGGGGACAGTGGTGGGGACTGTGACAGTGTCAGGTACCATTGGTTAAAGTTCGTCTCTTCCCACATCCAAAACATTGACTCTCAGAGGTGGATCACTAGGCTCCTGCATTGGTGAAGAGTGCAGCTAGCAGGGAGAATTAATGTGAATTGGAGGACATTGATCCTCAACACTTTGAACGCACTTGCGGCCCAGGGTTCCTCCAGGGGCTATGCCTGTCTGAGCATAGCTTGACGATCAATAGTCCCCGCCCTCAGTGCACTCTTCTGGGTTGCCTGTCTGGGGGTTAGCTTTCATGGCCCCTCGTGGTCCCTCCATCTCCCTCAGTTCAGATGTGTGTTGGGTGCCTTGGTGGCGGGTGGTCATCTTCGTGTTCTCCCATGTTAACCCTGAACAAAGTTCGCCCCTGCCTTTCCCTTGGCTTCTTCGCAATGCTCAGCTCCTGCCTCCCCTTTGCCCCCATCGCAGCCTTGGCCTCCTCAGTTCCCTGAGCCTCCTCAGTTCTGGTCCCCTGTGGAAGCCATAGCAAGCTAGGATGTCAAGGAGTCAGAGGTTGTGCCTGTGGTGCTGTGTATGCCAGGCGCCTATGGGATGGGGACGGTAGTTCTCTGGGGGAAGCTGTGTGTCAGTGGTGCTTGTTTTGGGAGGGGTCCACGGTGTTCCTTTGCCCTCTCCTCTGCTGCCACTGCTGCTGCTGCTGCAGCAGCCTGTGTGTGTGTGAATGAGAGAGAGTGAGTGCAGGAGCAGAGGCAGCAGATGGCAAGGAGGTGTGGTCCCGTGTGTGTGTGGTGTGTGTGTGTGTGAGTGTGTGTGTGCGTGCGTGCGTGCGTGCGTGTGTCACCTCTACGGAAAGCGAGGGGCCTCGGAAGGCCGGCGGCGCCCGCCAGCAGCGGCTCTCCTCCCAGCACGCTCCGCAAAGCGGACAGGGAGCCACGACTCGCGAGCCCTCACCATTTTCCCTTCAGCCACACCGTAGCGTGGCCGCAGTGACGACACAGCCTCCCATGACGCCTTGCGCGGCGCAGCGCGCTGCTATTGGCTCCATCACTCGACTCTTTTTTCCAATTGAGGCGCCGAATCGTTGCTGGTTTTGGTGCAGAGGCCAGCTGGGAGGTTCCGGCTGTCTGTCTGTCTGTCTGTCTGTCTGTCTGTCTGTCTGTCTGTCTTTGTGTATGTGGCGGGACGGTGGCCAAGACAACAGGCCTGCGTGCACCGCGGAGACGCTGAGCTGCGAGCCTCGGTCCTGCAGGCCGCGGCCGCACCAGACGAGAGGAAGCGGGCGTCTGGTCCCCCTCGGCGTCGGAGTCGCCGCCAGGCTGGCAGGTTTTCAGCACGAGCGTCATGGCGTCCCAGCCGAGTTCTTCTTGGAAAAAGAAAGAGGAGAAGGGCAAGAACATCCAGGTGGTGGTGCGATGCAGGTAGGGAGAGGCTGGTACGGGTCCAGACGTGGAGGCTTCGCTCTTCTGCTCCCTCCTGCTCCGTTCGTGAGAGCGATTTGTTTGCATTTTCGGAAGGAATCTCGTCAACCCGTTTCTAGGCTCCCTGGGATTCGTTCCATACAAATGGTACCAGGTTGAGATCTAAACTTGGGGTTTGTTTCTGAGGGGAAACAATGTTGACGTTGGTTAGAGTGAAGATGCATTCACAAGGAATTGGATGGTTGCTCTTCACTGGGAGGTGCCTTCCCTGAAAAAAACAAAAAACAAAACATATCGCCTGAGATTCAGGTGTCATTGCTCTATGCTACTCCTTGCAAGCTGTCAGCTTGGGATATAAAGCTTCATGTCTACTTTGCACACACACACACACACACACACACACACACACACACACACACACACACACAACAGAATTTCCAGGCCCCTCTGAAAAGGAGGAGTGTCTCAGAGCAGATGGCTCCCATCCAGAACCTCAATGAATTTATTAAAGACATTAGCAGTAGAGAATATAGTAACTTTTCATTTTCTTCCTTGTACCTTTAAAAATTCTTATTTTATAAAAGTTATTTAAATCATAGAAGAGGGGAGGGTGCAAGGAGAAACAAACTATACACTTAAGTTCTATATATCTTATGCTTCCCATTATTACCCATTGACTTAACTTTAAAAAATATTTCATTTATTATGCATTGATTGATTTGGCTATATACACAATAAGGGGTAGGGCACATGCCACATGCAGTTGGTTCTTTCCTTCTACTTTAGGTGGGTGGGTTTCAGTGATCAAACCCAGGAGCTAGGTTGTGTATGACAAGCATCTTATCCCACTGAGCCATCTCAGACCTACCCACCAGTTTCCAAGATTGTGGAATGAATGCAATTAAGTTTAAATATTAACTGTCTTGGGAAGACTGAGTTAATTTTTTATTTACAAAAAGTGATCTTTATTTAATATGAAAGAAAAAAATGTATAACCAGACATGGTGGTTAATGTATTTAGAGAAATTTTTCCTGCCTCCCTTTTCATGAATGCCAGAGTTAGTGACTATCTGTGTGTCTACACCAATGTAAAATCATTTTAAAACAAAGATTTAATCACAATTTCTAAAGCTCAAGTGATCAAGTGTTTGCCTAACATGTGCCCTGGATTTAATTCCCAGTGCAACCAAAAAAACAAAAACAAAACTCCACAAAAGAATGAAAATTAACATGTGAATTCCTTTTATTGAGACCATTGGATTTTTTTTCAGTAAGACTTGTATAACAGTGCCTAAGAAGCCACTTTAAAAAAGTAGTTTAGGAGCTGGGTGGTGATGGCACACGCCTTTAATTCCAGCACTCTGGAGACAGAGGCAGGAGGATCTCTGTGAGTTTGAGGCCATCCTAGTCTAAAGAGCAAGTTCCAGGACAGCCAGGACTGTCACACACAGAAAGCCTGTCTTGAAACTCGCCCCCCCCCTAAAAAACTTTTACTTCTTCTGCACTAGTTTAACTTATCTTTGTTTTCCCTCCACAATCTTCCAATATTGCCGTACCAAATCTACACTATGACGCAGTTCCCTAACCTGTCCTGATTTTATGCCTCCAGATTTTTCATAAAGCAAAGGAAACAGCTCCGTTACCTGGAGTAGGCATTCATCAGGGTTGCTGCAGTTGTCCGTTTTGCTGCCCCCTTCTCCAAAATTTGGTACACTTCATCTTTGTTGTGCACTGTGATTTCCTCTAAACCTTTGATTATCACTCCTCTCTGATCAAATATTAAAAGAATATCTATTACTTTATAAAGAAAAAGTACACTGACTTTTAATATTTTTTTGTTTTTTTTTTTGTTTGTTTGTTTGTTTGTTTTTCGAGACAGGGTTTCTCTGTGCAGCTTTGAAGCCTCTCCTGGCACTCGCTCTGGAAACCAGGTTGGCCTCGAACTCACAGAGATCTGCCTGCCTCTGCCTCCTAGTGCTGGGATTAAAGGTGTGCACCACCTATGCCCGGCTAAAGTACACTGACTTTTAAGACTTATACATTAAAATTCAGAAACTTTATTCTAGACTGAGTTACCTTGTTCCGGGGATCATCAAACATCTGCAGCCTCTCAGAGACATCGGTAGATGGACTAAGAAGCTCAAAAAGCTCCTCATTGTAGATTTCCAACAGAGACACTTTGACTGAAAATTCAGTGCCATTATCAGTAAGTTTCTCAAAAATTTGATGGAGAGTACATGGAATTATACCAGCCAAAGGATCCTAAAATTATATTAATAAGAATTAAACTCAAAATTCCATTTACTACAACAGTTAAAACATGACAAAGCCCTCCTTCATAGTTTATTACTGTATTTGCAATACTGCAGATTGAGGCAGGTATTCTACCACTATTTTCCCTTTTAGATACAGGAATCTCCCTTAAATTGCCCAGGTTGGCCCCACACTTTAGGTCCTTCTGCCTCTGGGGTATTTGGAATTATGGATGCACACCATCATATTGACTTTAGAGCCTAGACTGGCCCTAAATCTGCAATTCTCCTAACCCAGCCTCCTAAGCACTAGCATTCTGGGCACAGGCCACCACACCTGGCTTATACTGTATTTCAATATGAGCCAGTTAACCTTTCTTATCTACTTGTTCTGTATTCTACCAATCACAAAAAATACTTGAAGAAAATGTTATCTGTACTGAACATTTTCCTGTGTCAACATTCCCTTAAGAAAAGCACAGTGTGGTAGTGCATGCCAGTAACTGCCACACTTAGGATATAGAGAGAAGATGAGTTCAAGGCCAGCCTCAGCTACATAGCAATTTTAAGGTTCACCTGTACTGCATTAAGAACCTGCCTCAAAACAAACACCCACCACTCAAAACATAGTACAATAATTATTTACATAGTATTGCATTATATTAATGATTTAAGCTGTGAAAGGATATATTTAACCTGAGTACAAATAGTCTATCATCTGATGAAAAAGACTTGAGCATCCTCAGACTTTGGTGTGTATGTATGTGTACTAGAATCAACCCCTCTCAGTGGATATTGAGGGCTAACTATGCCAAGGCAACTTAAAAACTAAAAGTAAAGTCACTTCAGTCTGATCTATTGTCAACCACAGTCTAAAAAATATTAAATGGAAAATCCACAAATAAACAGCTGTGAAATTTAAAACTGGACATAATAGTGGGTAGCACAATGAAATAATGCAGCTTAATGTCAGGAACATGAATTACCCCTTTGACTATATGTGTCTATACCATCTATGCTTCCTGCTTGTTAGTTACTTGGTAGTGCTATTGGTTATCAAATCCATAGTTCTGATAGGACAGTGTTAAATATTTGAGTAACTCTTACTTGTATAATCCCAGCACTATAGAGGCTGAGATACAACAACTATTACGAATCCAAAGGCTTTAATATGAGTTCTAGACCAGCCTGAGTTATAGCCTCAAAAAGCCAAAACAGTGGTAATAATAGTAGTAGTAATAGTAATAATTTTAGGCCGGGCATTGGTGGCGCACGCCTTTAATCTCAGCCCTCGGGAGGTAGAGGCAGGAGTATCTCTGTGAGTTTGAGACCAGCCTGGTCTACAAAAGCTAGTTCCAGGACAGCCTCCAAAGCCATAGAGAAATCCTGTCTTGAAAAATAACAACAACAACAAAACAAACAAACAAACAAATATTTAAACTATCACCTAAAGCACAAATAGGAGTGATTCTGGCAACTTGGGTATATCAAAGAGAAAAATGTAAAGTTCATTTAAGTGACAAAGACCAGTATAATAAAATTGAGACAGAAACTGTATTTGAATAACATATTACAAAATATTGTTACTTTTTTGTTATATTGTTAGTTATTATTGATAAAAATTTTATCATGCTGGGCTTTAGTGTCGTACACCTTTAATCCCAGCACTCAGGAGGGAGGGGCAGGCGGATCTCTGTGAGTTCGAGACCAGCCTGGTCTACAAGAGCTACTTCCAGGACAGCCTCCAAAGCTACACAGAGAAACCCTGTCTTGAAAAAAAAAACAATTTATTAGGCCAAACTTATGAACTAGATGCTGTCATTGGTACACATTAAGAAAAGACATGGTATAACTTACTATTTACTATTTTAGGTACTCACTACAGGTCTTGAAACACTAAAGCCTACAGATAAAACAGGGTGACAGGGTGGTAGTGGGAGGCACTATATTCTGCTCCTGCTATTTTGAGTCTAAGTAGGAAACCCACACACTTTATTATTATTATTATTATTATTATTATTGTTGTTGTTGTTGTTGCTATCAGGTTTTTGATACAGGCCTTCTCTGTGTAACAGCTCTGGCTGCTCTGGGACTCACTCTGTAGACCAGGCTGGGAGACAAGAGATGTTCCTGCTTCTGCCTCCTGAGTGTTGAGATCAAAGGCATGCACCATCACCACCCAGCAAATAGACCCCATCAGTTAACTGTATTGTATGTGTTGGGCTTATCTCTCCCATTGAGACCATATATTTCTGATACATCAGTAATTTTACTGAAGCACTATTTATTGTACCTTAGTACAATAAAGAACTTAGATTCATGGTTGACGTGGTTCACTGATCTGCATCTCAACAGAGATCCATAACCAGGTTTTAGTTAGCCAAATTTTTGCCACACTCAAGACAAAAGGTCATTATAAATGATAAATACCTCCTCCCAGGTATATGCTTCATTAGGTGATCTTTCACCTTCCATTGTAAAAGTTTTTCCACTGCCAGTCTGGCCATATCTGTCGAGATTTCAAAAAGTATTAAATCAAAAACAAATACACGCATCTAAACCTCATCAACTTGAAAATTAGTTGTTTTGCTTACGCAAAGATGGTGCAGTTATAGCCCATAATAACTTCATCTAGAATGGGACAAACAACACTTCGGTAAACATCAATTTGTTTCATAGATGCTCCAAACACCTATTTTAAAAAAAGAGAGAAAAACTCTGAAAACATATCATTCATGGTAATAATTCTGCCCACTAGAACTTAGCTCAACAAACTTGAAGACAAGGTTCAGATGTATACCATTCTCCATAGAATTACTTTATATGAGTGAATGATAGAAGAAAGTAAGTACCATATCAAAAGTGTATGTTTTCCTTGAGGTCTTGTCAGTCAATCCTGCAGTTTGTACACTGACTTTTTTCTGTGCATGATCACATTCTACTACCGAGTGGGCGTTAGCTTTCCTTTCTGCCAGATTAAATGGTCTGTAAAAATAAATACATAAAGTTAAAGTTAGGAACTTTTAGTTAACAAGTTAAATGGTAATGTTTTCCTTCACTACATTAATCAGAAAATATGTGTAGCTGGGCAGTCGATGGTGGCACATACCATTAATCCCAGCACTTGGGAGGCAGAGATAGGCAGATCTCTAAATTCGGGGTCATCCTGGTCTACAGCGTGAGTTCCAGGACAGCCAGGGCAACACAAAAACCAAAAAACAGCTGGGCGGTGGTGGCGGACACCTTTGATCCCAGCACTCAGGAGACAGAGGCAGGTGGATCTCTTTAAGTTCGACGCCAGCCTGGTCTATACAAGAGCTAGTTCTAGGACAGCCTCCAAAGCCACAGAGAAAGCCAGTCTTAAAACATCCAAAAAAAAGGGGGGGATAATGTGTAATATGAGGTTGTTTATAGGGATTAAATGAGGAAATGACACTATAAAGCAGACAGTAGAATCAAAGGCTTCAATTCCCCAGAAATAAAATTAGTTTTCAAAGATAGGTAAAACATAATTCTTCTAGCAATTCCTTTCTCCCTCATCTTCTATCTTTTTGAGGCAGGCCTCAGATACCCCAAGCAGGCTTCAAACTCACTCTGAAGCAGTGGCTGGCCTTGAACTCCTGATCTTCCTGCCTCTACCCACTAAGTACTAACATTATAAATGTGTGCCACCATGCTGGGTTTATGAGGAAGTAGACACCAAACCCAGGGCTTTTGTGCATGCTAGGTAAGCACTTCCAAATGAGCTGTATGTATCCCCAGCTCCAATTCTAACCACTTTTTAGAATAGAGGCTAACATAATTTGAAATGTAAGAATATCTTTTTCAGAATTCTATTCTCACTTTATCTGTCTGTCTGTCTGTCTATTTTGAGGAAAGTCTCTCGGTAGTCCTGACTTTAACTCATAGAGATCCTCCTGCCTCTGCCTCCAAAGTGCTGGGATTAAAGCATGTATTACTACACCCAGCTCATTTCTCCAATATTCTTAAAATGTGATTGTGAGGTTATGATATTATAGAAAAAACATCAAATTTATATGCAATCTATAAGTCTTCCAGAGGTTATCTGGCACAAAATAATAAGTGTACAAAATTAATGACTCAAGAATGGTTGTCAAAGGCCTGGAATCCCAGCTACTAAGTTGAGGCAGGAGAAGCTCAAGGTCAAGACCTGAGCTACAGATTGAGTTTAAGTGCAACTTTGGAAATTTAGTAAAATTGGTCTAAAAAAAAGAGTGCAAATATAGTTAAGTAGCACAGTGTTTATGTAGGCCATGTGAGGCTCTTGGTCCAATGCCCACCCAGCACAACTATTCCAAGAGTATTATGTTAACTCACGGTGTTAATTTCTCAACCTGAAGTTAGTAGTAACACCATCCTCATTTTTCAAATGATGAAACAAGCACCAAAGTGCTACACTGACCAAGCAGAAGAGATCACTGGTCTTCATTCTAACGAAATGCCTAGGTTTGAGTACTATTTCATACGAGCTCAGGAGATAGCTCAGTGAATAGAGTACTTGTGGTCCAAGAGTGACGTGCAAAGTTTGGATCACCAGTCCTCACTTAGAAGCCAAGCTGCCTGTGATGTCTGAGAAAAGATGATGAGAAAAACAATAATAACTTGATCTCTTCTAAATACTTGTAAACAGCTTCTTTTTCTCCTACTACCTTGCAGTTTTGTTCTCTAAGTTTATTGGGATACTTGCCTGTACCTTGCCTCCAGCTTGTTTTGATGTTTGATTGGTTGTTTGTTTCTCTTTTTTCTTCTATCCATGCCAATGTTATCTGTTACTGGGGGGGGTCCAAATTGCTTTCTATTCCTATAAAAATAGTTTTGCTTTCTCAAAAAGAAAAAAAACAAACAAAAAACAAAAAAAATAAAAGCGAAATGTGTCCAAGTCACCTGTTAAGGCAAGGACAGGCATCTCTGGGGCAAGCTGGCTAGCTAGAACAGACATAATTGTAAGCTCTGGGTTCTTTGAGAGATCCTGGGCCATCAAGCAAGATATTCAAGGTCAGTTCCAGGTCTGCACATGCGTGCACACACAAAGATACATTTTTAAAGGTGGGGAGGGCAGGTTTGGGTGGGAGAGTTAGATAGCTCAGTGGGTAAAGGTGCTTGCCACCAAGCCTGAAAAGTTGAACTCAATCCCCAGAACCCACATGGTGAAAGGAAGGAACCTACTCCCACAAGCTGTCGTATGTCCTCTACATATGCCCCCAACCAATTACTAAACAAACAAGAGGAAGCTCAGCTGGCAGTATGCCTGCCATGCACCTGTCTCCAAATGAAACCCAGGGTTCCTTCTCATGGTGTTCTGCTGTGTTCTTCTTCCCATAAATAAGGGCACATTCTATTTTTATTGCAGGTTCCTAACACATTCCCTTTTAAAGGTCATCTCTCATAATCACCCATTAGTGTTAACAAAATTTAGACTAGGATATTTGTTTAGTTTATTATATCCCTAGTACCAAGTATTATGCTTGGCACTATGTCAAGCTATATTACCTAATAAATTTCATCCCAAGAGAAATGATGAAAAAAACTAAGTAAATTGAAAATTAAAACAACCTATTTTATTTCTGGGGACTATAACCTTTATAAGTCAACAGTCTCACTATAACATTATCAATTTAGCTCCCATGTAATCCCTGTCAAAAAACCACAGTCCACAGAGCAGCATTCACAACATATTTATATGCTTACTATATAACTGAGCCAAAAGAATCGATTCCCCTCATTGCTAGGCAACCAAGGCAATATTTACTTATGATTCATACCTTAACTTATTTCCCCATACCTAAATCACTGGCATATCATTGAGTGGCCAGAAGAACAATTTGTGATCTTAGGAAATTTTACTCATGGGTGACAGCAATGCTGTTATTTTCCCACTATACTGAAGCTACACAATGCATATTACCAACAGGAATGTACATTATTATTAAGAGTTCACTAAAAACTAAGTTAAAACCAACATATATTGAGGTAAGCTGAAAGTACCAAGTATAATGGATTTGCTTTTCCAATTAGTCTACTATTCCCAGCATCTCTGTATTACTTTCTTGCATGATGGATATGAAATTAAGTACAGAAAGAATGTCATTCAAATTGTCAGGACAGAGTAATAGTAAATTTATATAGATCACACATTGCTAAAAATTCTGAAAACTCAGGCTGACATTTAAGTCCAGCACTCAGAAGGCAGAGACAGGAAGAGTCAGTGAAGTACAGGCCAGCCTGTCTATAAAGCAAGGTACAGGCCAGCTGTGGGGTTGGGGGAACAGAATTATAAAACTCTCAAGATGTACTTTAGAGTCTGTCAGTGCTACCAGAAAAAAAAGCATTTCCAAGCTACTATTTTCCTGCCCGGATTTCTCTAACTGAAAATTACAAGGGTTCTGCTGATTACTCTAACAAAATAATCAATTTGGGGCCTCAGTACAGAAATATAAAACTTCAAGACGAGCTGGAGAGATGGCTCAGAGGTTAAGAACATTGACTGCTCTTCCAGAGGACACACATGGCAGCTCACAATTGTCTGTAACTCCAGTTCCACGGAATCTGATACCTTCACACCAATGCACATAAAGTTAAATAAATTATTAATTTAAAAAAAACTTCAAGAAAAATGGTAAGGGGGAAGGACACTAAAGATTTCTAAAAAATTTTAAAGTCCTGTCACTCCACAAATATTCATTATGTATTTATTATATGATAAAAGTAGGAATAAACTAGTGAATAAAACAAAATTCAGAAAACAAACTGAGCTAGAGAGATAGCTCAGCAGTTAAGAGCCCATACTGCACCCAACCCTGCAGATCCAGCTCAAGGGGATCCAACAGCCTGTTCTGAACTCCAGGGACACTGAACTTCCATGCACACATCTACACACACACACACACACACACACACACACACACACACACACACACACAAGAATAAAAAAATAAAAAAGGTGTGCTGTGGCTGTAGCTTAGTTGATAAGAGTGCTTGCCTACCTAATATGCCCAGCCCTTGATCTGCTCTCCAGCACCACATACAGTGGACATGTGATATACACCAATGGTCCCCGTACTCAGGAAGAGGAGGCAGAAAGTTAAGGTGTTTAAGAAAGAGGCCACTGAGCACATTAAACCCTGTATCAAAAAAAAACCCTAAGCATATAACCAAATCTTTCTCCAGAAACCTTTAACATAGTTGGAAGAGACATTACCAAATAAATATATTAGGTACTGATAAATTAATTTAAAAAATGGGGTTGGAGAGAAGGCTCAGAGCACTGGCTGCTTTTCCATAGGACCCAGGTTCAATTCCCAGCACCCACATGGCAGCTTACAACTGTCTGTAGCTCCAGTTCCAGAAGACCTGATACCTTCACCAATGCACATAAAATAAAGTTCAATAAATTATTAAAGAAGAAGCCAGGCAGCGGTGGCACACACCTTTAATCCCAGCACTCTGAAGGCAGAGGCAGGAGGATCTCTGCGAGTTTGAGGCCAGTCTGGTCTACAGAGTGAGTTCCAGGATATCCTCCAAAGCCACAGAGAAACCCTATCTAGAAAAACCAAGGAAAAAAAACTAATTAATTAATTAAAAAGAAAAGACTCGCCCTCAGCAAATAAATTCCATGGTCAAAGACTAAAAGCTTTTTCCAGAGAACCTGAGTTTATCTCATAGGGTTAGAAATTAAGTTTGGGGTCACACAGAGATTACCACTCCAGTTGAAGAGTCTGGACAAGGTAAAACTTTACTCCTATCAAGAGGAGTACTGGGCTGTACTTGGAAGAGTAAACACACAAGAGACAGAAAGCTTCTATGTTTTTCCCCATTGGCTGGGGTCTGACCTCACAGCCTTTCAAGAATGGATAGTTTTTTCAGAATCAGCTGAGCTGGACATTGGTGGCACACCTTTAGTCCCAGCACTCAGGAAGCAAGGGCAGGAGGGTTCTTGTCTATAGAGTAAGTTCCAGGATAGCCAAAGCTATACAGAAAAACCCTGTCTAGAAAGACAAACATAAACAAACAAAAAAATCCCCTGAGAAAGGAAAGGGGCCAACCACTTTAATCCAAGATTGTAGCAGGACTTTTGAATAAACAAAAGCTTATGGGGGGATATACTTGGGAGAGAAAAGCATTTGAATCCCTTGTTCTAAACACAGTCCTATAGTATTTTATAGGAAAGACTCATATTCTTACACCAGCACCGTCAGGGCTCACAACTGCCTGTGACTGCATCTCCAGAAGAGATGCAACACTCTCTTCTGACCTCCAACAGAACACATTTACACAGGGCACATGACATTCACTCATACATACATACACACACACATACACACACACCTATGCACAAGTAAATAAGAATCTTTTTTAAAAGAGAAAAGAAAAAAAAAACCAAAGACAATGTCCACTCTCACCACTTCTGTTCAACATAGCAATTGGGAGCGCAAACATGAGTAATTTTTTTCATTTTTATTTTATTTATTTTTTGTTTGTTTTGTTTTTCAAGACAGGGTTTCTCTGTGGCTTTGGAGGCTGTCCTGGAGTAGCTCTTGTAGACCAGGCTGGTCTCAAACTCACAGAGATCCTCTTGCCTCTGCCTCCCCCGTGCTGGGACTAAAGACGTGTGCCACTACCTCCCCCTGGCTCAAACATGAGTATTAGGCAAGAAAAACAACAGACTTCCAAACTGGAAAGGAAGAAATATAATTATTTCTGTTCTCAGGTACTATGAATGTTCTCACATTTTTCTTGAGAGAGAGAAAGAGAGAGAGAGAGTCTTGCACATTAGGTAAATACTTCCCGACAGAGATACATCCCCAGTCCCGTCCCGTCCTGTCCTGTCCCGTCCCGTCCCCCCCTTTAAAGAAACAGGATCATACTAGACATCTAGGCTGATCTCCAACTCCTGGGCTTAGGCAATCCTTTTGCCTCGGCCTCTTAAGTAGCTGGTAGAGAACCTTAATGATTATACACATACAAGTTAAAACTAGTAAATATTCAGGACTAACTGGTGGAGGAAAGGGAATCCGCTGGAGTATCTGGGAGGGGGAGACTATGGGGGGGCGAAGGGGACACGGACACAATGACGGGACCAAACAGGACAAACAAGCACAGGCTACTACACACTACCTGACAGCAGCATTGGGGGAGGTGGGTAAGTGTGGCGCTCATTGCTACCTCTGCCATGTGGAAAAGCTGAGCAGGGTAAAACCAACTGTCAAATCGGCTGCTTTGATACTAGCCACAAGGGCTTGACATTTTAAAAAATCTCCTGGTCAGAAAAGGATTTCAGATACACAATAAGATTCAGACAAAGAAAAAAAAAAAAAAAAACTCTAGCCCAGCGTTGGTGGTGCACACCTTTAGTCCCAGCACTTGGGAGGCAGAGGCAGGTAGATCTCTGTGAGTTTTCGACCAGCCTGGTCTACAACAGTGAGTTCCAGGACACCCTCCAAAGCCACAGAGAAACCCTGTCTCGAAAAAACAAAATCAAAAACAAAACAAAACAAAAAAACCTCTTAATGGAAAACAGTGTATTTGATAAGTGTGCATGGACTTGGGAGAGAGACCATAGAGGATATTCAGTGTCCTAAATTAAAAAAAAAAAAATTAAGGGCCGGGAGGTGGTAGTGCAAGCCTTTAGTCCCAGCACTTGGGAGGCAGGAGCAGGCGGATCTCCGTGTAAGTTAGAAGCAGCTTGGTCTACAAATCGAGTTCCAGGGCAGCCAGGGCTACATAGAGAAACCCTGTCACGAAAAACCTAATAATAATATTAATAATAATAATAATAATAATAATAATAATAATAATAATAATAATAAAAAGTTAAGGATAATAAAATTAGGTCCTTTTTTTTTGGTTTTTTGAGACAGGGTTTCTCTGTGTAGCTTTGGAGCCTATCCTGGCACTCGCTCTGGAGACCAGGCTGGCCTCGAACTTACAGAGATCCACCTGCCTCTGCCTCCGGAGTGCTGGGATTAAAGGCATGCACCACCAACGCCCGGCGCCTTTTTTTTTTTTTTTTGAAACTGGGGTCCTTAAAGGAGAAATAGAGTTAAAAAACTTATAATGGGTCATGTAAACATGGAAAAAACACAGAGGCTGGATTGTGTTAATGAGCTAACTACTGAGAGACATTTAATTGCCAGAGCTGCTAAGCTAAACCAACTTAAAGGTATCTTTACTTCAAAATTTGATTCTAAGGATATGTTGCTTTGGGGAAGAAGTTTTGCTTTTCTTACCACAGAAGATGAGAAGCTGTGGATTCCTTCCAGGTTAATATGGTTTGATTAAATAAGACTCCCTGAGAGTTCTTCAATGAGAGGGATGAACCAAAACAGCTGCAAGGCAACCAACTGAGATGATGCAGCCTCACAAACTACTACAGCCAAGATTTAACCATAATTCTAAATTTTCTCAGGATCCCCATAAGATTACCAGCGCCCCCAATCAGCAGAAAGTAGTATAAAATACTACACCCAAATTCCCAAAATACTGTTTAAAATGTTTGTTTTCATTTAAAGGGAGTTGGTTATAAATAATTAATTGTTATAGTCAATCTCTAAAGAAAAAGGGGGGATGATATAAAATGAATGGGTTTTGATTTATTGATATAAATTTAAGATCAACTTTAACTACAATATACTACATTTATATTTAGATCTCAACCGGGTACCATTTGTATGAAACAAATCCCGGGGAGCCTAGAAACGGGTTGATGAGATTCCTTCCGAAAATGCAAACAAAGTGCTCTCAGGAACGGAGCAGGAGGGAGCCCGAGAGCGAAGCCTCCACGTCTGGACTGGTACCAGCCTCTCCCTACCTGCATCGCACCACCACCTGGATGTTCTTGCCCTTCTCCTCTTTCTTTTTCCAAGAAGAACTCGGCTGGGACACCATGACGCTCGTGCCAAAAACCTGCCGGCCTGGCGGTGACTCCGACGCCGAGGGGGACCAGACGCCCGCTTCCAATCGTCCGGTGTGAAATAGTATGAGCTGTGAGGATTTCTGGTTGTAGACAAGCTACAAGAAAGAGAAACTCCCCATACAACTTATTTCAAGCACAGAAGAAATTGTTTTTTTGCCATCTAACAAGGAGACTGGAGCTAGGGCCTCTCCAAAATTGGTTGATGTGAAAGCTGAGAAAATTTTCCTCAAAAGATGCAATGTCTTGAGCCCTTGGCCAAGGCTAGCTCATGTGTCCCATCCGCTAGCTCGACTAGCAGGAAGAATGCGATCACCACACTTCTCTGAACAGTCTATTCATGAATAAATCTTGTGTGCTCCCGCAGAAAACATCCCAGAATAAGTAGGCACTTTGGGGAACCAGAGTACAGATAACATGATAATGTGTGCAGGTAAATAGGACAGATGCTGATGAGATCTTTATGGTGTCAAAGGACTTTAGTTTTCTCCCTTCAGACAGGACTCCTTTTCTGTTGTAATAAGTGTAAGTATTGTTTGTGTCTTTTCTGTTTAAATTTTATCAACCATGAACTTCTATAGCCACTGAGACAAAACATCAGAGAGAAGAAGGACTTATTTTGGTTCATAGTTCCTGAGATATCAGTCCAACAGGAGAAGAAGAGTATGATGAGCACATCATGGAGGCTAGGAGGGAAAGGAAAGGAAGCAATGGAAGAGGGCAGGACAAGATATATCTCCTAAAGATGTGGCTCGAGATACCTGTATCAAGTTAGGCTCTACCTTTAATGCCCTTACCACCTCAGTGATGACATCACAATATGAATCTATTGAGAGACTGATGCACTGATTGGATCATAGGGCTGGGCTCTAATTGTGTTTGGAAACTCCATCACAGACACACAGAGGAGTTTGCTTCACAAATCCAATAAATTGACAAGATTGACTATCAGTAAACTGATGCTAACAAAGTTCCTAGGAATGGTACTATGGTAAGCTTCATTCCATTCAGTTCTTCTTTTAATAACACTTCATCAGTATTTCTGTCTCTTTTCTAAATCCACAGAATACATTAGAAACTGCATACAATCATTAAATTATAATTGTTAAATTAAAATTACTGATAGTGTTTTCTTTTCCAGAATCTTTTTCAGAGTGATTTGTTTGAAAACGAGTGCACTTCAGTAAGGAATAATAATAAATATGTCTTATAAAAATAAAATAAAATAAGATATCAGAAGAAAAAAGGTGTAACAGAAGAGATGGAGCAGCAGGTAAGAGTACTTTCTGTTTTTCTAGAGATCTAGAGTACAGGCTGAGCACCTACTTCAAGTAGCTGCCAACTGTGGCTCTTTGACTCAAATTTGTGATCTGCTACCTTAGATGCTTCAATAATTGATTGAATGTCATTGTCCAATTCTTCAACCCTATCTTGGGTATTTTGCACCTTTGCATTTAGTTTCTGGGTAACAGTGCCTATCTGAGTTTCTAGCTGGCTACAGATATTCTTTAGCTCATCACAGTCTTCTGACAGCCTAGCCTCTAAGGCCTCAGACATGGAGGATCTCTCTGTGTTTATCTTATCCAAAATACAGTGCATCTCATCTTGGGTAACAGACAGCTCTTTCTTTAGCCTATTGGACACAGGGCCAAGCTTATGATCCAATTTCTGTTCCACTTGCTGCACAATTGTTTTCTGACCTAATCTGTTTTCCAAAACCTCATTGTTTAAAGCTGTTATTTCCTGTAAGTAGGTGGGGAGGTTATCCTTATTCCTGAGTCCTCTGGCTAGTAATATTATTTGTACCAGCAAGCTAACTGCCATTATGGCATACTGGATAGTAATTGGCAAATTAGCATCCTCCTCAATCATTGAATTCACATAATAAGCAAAAATATTACCAATTTTAGCAAATGATAAATATTCTGCCATAATTTTACCTGATTTCTACTCCAGATGCAGTAATTATCTTTGACCAGTAGGTGGCATAGGCATTCAGTTACTTGGTGTGGTGTTTGGTGTGCCCCAAATACTAAGACATCAAATTTCATAATGTAAAATTACCATAATTCAAATCACACAAAAAACCTTACACACTTACCACTAGTGGGAGATTTAAACACCCCACTCTCACCACTTGATAGGACTACCAGACAGATACCTAACAAAGAAACAAAGGAACAAACTGAAGTTATGACCCAATTGCGTTTAACAGACATCTATAGAACATTCCATTCAAACACAAAAGAATATACCATCTTCTCAGCACCACTTGAAACCTTCTCTAAAATTGACCGCATACTTGGCAACATAGCAAACATTAACGGGTACAGAAAAATTCAAATAGCTCCCTGTATTTTATCACACCACAATGATTTAAAGTTAGAATTCAAGAACACATATTGTAGAAAAACTACAAAGTCATGGAAATTGTTTAACAAGCAACTGCAGCATTTCTGGGTCAAGAAAGAAATAAAAAAGAAATAAAAGCCTTTCTAGAATTCGGTGAGAAGGAAGACACAACATAACAAAACTTATGGGACAATTTGAAAGCCTTGTTAAGAGGAAAGTTCATAGCACTAAGTGCCCACATGAAGTAACTAGAGAATAGTCACACTAGAGAATTAACGGCACAACTGGAAGCTCTAGAACAAAAAGAAGTAAACACACCCAGAGGAGTAGATGTCAGCAAATAATCAAATTGAGGGATGAAATCAAATTAGAAAGTAGGAAAACAATACAACGAATCAATGTAACAACAGTTGGTTCTTGGAGAAAATCACCAACATAGAAAAAACTTCATCCAAACTCACCAAACTGCAGAGAAAACATGCAAAGTAACAAAATAAGAAATGAAAAGGGAGACTAACAACAGACAGTGAGGAAATCCAGAGAATTCTCTGGTCATATTTTGAAAACCTGATATTAACTCCTGATATAACTCCTGATATTCGAAAATCTAATGGAAACAAACCATTTCCTGGATGGATATCACTTACCAAATTTAAACCAAAAACCAATAAGCAATGAAACAGTCCTGTAACTTTTACTGAAATAGAAGTCACAAAAAGTCTACCAGGCACAAAAAAAGCTCAAGGCTAGATGGATTCAGTGCTGAATTCTACCTGAAATTCAAAGAGGACATAATACAAATACTCCTCAAACTACTCCACACAATAGAAGCAGAAGGTTCATTACCAATTTTTTTTATGAGGATACTATTACGTTGGTGCCCACACCATATAAAGACAAAACTAAGAAAGAGAATCACAGACCAACATCTCACATGAACATTGATAAGACATCTCAATAAAATGCTGGCAAATCCTATACAAGAACACCTCAGAGAAATCATTTACAATAATCAAGTAGGCTTCATCCCAGGAATGCAGGGATGCTACAACATAGGAAAATCTATCAATGTAATCTACCATGTAAACAAATGAAAAAAATACCCACATGATCATCTCACTAGATGCCGAAAAAGACTTTGACAAAACCCAACACCCTTTCATGATAAAGGTTCTGGAGAGATCAGGGATAACAGGGACATGCCTGAACATAATAAAATCAATATACAGTAAACCATCAGCCAACATCAAACTAATTGGAGAGAAATTCAACAGGATTCCTTTAAAATTAGGAATGAGACAAGGCAGTTGACCATCTCAATATTTCTTCAATATCGTACACACACACACACACACACACACACACACACACACACACACACAAGCCAAACACATCTGGCCACATCTTTAAAATCCCTCCACAGAGTAGTTCTCACAACATTATCTATTAAACATTATATATTTCTACCCAATAATATACAAGCCTGTCTTCCTACAGGGATGAGCTCTGTTCAGCCTCTATCTTTTCTGTGCTCTGCTTCAGACTCCTCATGGTAACCTCTGGCCATCTGTCTTAATCTAGAGGCAAGAATTTTACCTTGTTCACCAAAGCATTTGTGATAACAAAATCTTTGGAGGACATTTAGGGATAAGAATATAGCACAGTGGAAGGCATGTGCTTACCACATATTGGGCCCTAGATCTCTGCTTTAGAATCGGTTGCTAATCCCAAAACGCAGTGTAGGGCCTGAGAAATTCTAAGAATCCTCACTTCTATAATTATCGTTGGATTTAAGCCGATAAAAGACTTACCCAAGGTGAGAAACCACCAAGGGCTGCATCTAGCATTGACAGCTGGTCTTAATGCAAGCTGCATTTGGCACGTGGCCACACTCTGCCTCATTTATGTGAATTTCAGAAAACACAGTGTTGAAAATGAAGAGAAGACAGGAAAATGAGATAGTCGGAAGCATTTGGGGCATGCCCAGCATGTGGAATCTTTAAACTCACAGCCCAGTATGTGGGAAGTAATACCAAAATCCTGCATGGATGGAGGATCTTCATCCCAGAGCAGTGTGATTGGTTCACTTTTTATTTATTATTGGAATTTTTGTCTCTCTCATCCACTCCTGAACTTAGCGTGGTATTGTGGAGGAAATTTACCCCTGACATCAATATGAAATACCTCATTGAAAGTGATTTTGTCCACCCTAAACCCTCCATCCATTTGGGGCAATTACATACCATCTAGACAAACAGTTCCTTGTGCTGGAGCTGAAGACTCCTTGTTTGGAGTTTTCCAGACATTCAGGTGTCCTCGTATGGGGCCACAGTTGGGGTTGAGGGTTGTAACTGCCTGTTGCTTTTCCGAACTGATCTGGATATGACCTCCCTGGTTGCTGCCTTTGGCTCCTGATGCTCTGCTTTCTAGAGAGGCAGGTGAAATAGTCACTCTTAAACAGCTTGCTAATTGTAATCCACCCACACCTGCATCTCTGATCCTTCTACACCGCTAGCCTTACTTTAATCTTGTTTCCATTTGTGTGTAGGAGTATTTTCTGTTTTAACACACAGAACCCCCCCCCCGAAACCCCAAAACACACACACACACACACACACACACACACACACACAAACACACACACACACACACACACCCACACACACAAACACACACACACACACACAGACACACACACACACCTATATTTGTTTTTAATGTTTTGGGAAAAAAAAAGTTTCTGTAGCACAGGCTGGGCAACATCCACGGTAATCTTATGTCTCCACCTCCTAAGTACCCCTCCTCCACATCCAAGATCTTCACAAAAGAAAAAAATTCCCCCACACCTAGGAGCCTGGACAAGGATATCTAGAGTATCAAATGCCCTGAGACCACCTAGAGAGGAATAATGAAGACTGCACAGTAGAGCCAGCTGCAAGGCATCTTCATGCAAGTGTCACAATTCCTATGTGGTTCTATTTAATTCACCCTTATATGAGACCACCCCCTTTTCATTCTCAGTGGAACTGAGCCACTCTTCCCTTGTGAAATCAACACCACATATAAATTACAGCATGTAGATAAGTCTGTACCCAAGAATACATTTTCCAAGATCATGGTATTAATTAACTTCCATTCCTTCTTCCTCATAAGATCAGGAGGTCACTCACAGAAAGCATTTTCCAGTTTTGAATCTATTTATCTAAAGTTGTTTTGCATTTCTCAGAAGTCTTTCACAGTCTGCTCTAGTTTCCTTGTTAGCAATACCTTTATATTTTTTCTTCCTTTTTATTTATTTATTTTTTGTTTTTTTATTTGAGTTACAAAATGATTAAATTAAATGACAATCCCAGTTCCCTTCTCCCTCCCCTCCTCCCCTACCACCCCCCAACTAAAACCCTACCTATTGCATATCCTTTCTTCTAATAAATACCTGACTCAACCATTCTGCTCCCTCATGAACTCTGCATTCTTCCTATACTTCCCATCTCATTCTCATAGCTCCCTCTGCCCTCTTCCCATGCTCTCAATTTTCTCAGGGGATCGTGTCCCTTTCCCCTTCTCCAGGGGACAAAGTTTTTCTCCTCAACTTCATATGGAGAAACAAAAGACCCAGAGAGCCAAAACAACCCTATACAATAGAGGATCTTCTGGAGGCATCACGATCCCTGATTTCAAGCTCTATTACAGAGCTATGGTGATGAAAACAGCTTGGTATTGGCACAAAAATTGACAGGTAGACCAATGGAATAGGGTTGAAAACCCTGATGTTAACCCACACACCTATGAACACCTGATTTTTGACAAACAATCCAAATATATACATTGGAACAAAGTGAACATCTTCAACAAATGGTGCTGGCATAACTGGATGCAAACATGTAGAAGACTGTAGGGAGCCGTTCCTGCATTCTCCATTACAATAATGGTGCCTGCAAGACACCAAATGTAAATTACTTCACAGGCGCTGGGTAATTTCCATTCCTTTGATCTCTGCCTATCCCGTGGCTCATTTGGCCTGAGGAGCTGAAGCCATTCATAGGGTAACACGTCCCAGGCGGCTGCTTGCCAGCCTTTATTAAGGGATGGGTTTCTTGGTTCACTCTCTCCGCTCTGGTAAGCTTATGCTCTCTCCACTCTCAAGATGCATTAAAGCTTGTCTGCAGAAGGATCCGAGTGTCCTGCGTGTATTTCTTGCAGGTGAGAACATACATCGCGCGGGACAGAAGACTACAGAGAGACCCAAGCCTTTCACCCTGCACAAAACTTAAGTCAAAATGGATCCATGACCTCAACATAAACCCAGCCACACTGAACCTATTAGAAGATAAAGTGGGAAATACCCTTGAATTAATTGGTACAGGAGACCGCATCCTGAACATAACACCAGTAGCACACTGAGATCAACAATTAAAAAATGGCACCTCCTGAAACTGAGAGGCTTTTGTAAGGCAAAGGACACAGTCAGCAAGACAAAACGGCAGCCCATGTTCCCCCAATAAATTCCCCGAGTGGCAGAAAGCCCATGTCCTGGAGAACATGCAAGTATGGAAGTGGATCAGCAGGCTCCACAGACCACATGCAATACTCAGTAAAACTTTGGAGCAATTTCTCCAATGATCTATGGATTAGTAAGCCTTCCACAGCCTCAACCTTTCTCTTTACTTGCTTCTCTGTTTCCCATGCTTTTGTTATCAACATTGAAATAAACATACAGTTAATCTTTCCACTAAGACAGTTTCAGCAATGGAAGCCTACCAATGGGGAGGAAGTTTAGGCAATGTTTGCAAGTTCCAGGTACACTTATCTATGTCTCATTTCTTGTTTCCAAACAAGTGGTAAAGAGACACAGACACAGGAAAAATAAAGGTCTGCCCCTCTACACCCTCATGATCTTTACAGAGCCTTTGTAGCCACCTCATTTGATATCAGCTTGTTCAACCCATGTAAACCAGTTCCGCAGTGGTATTGAAATTCTACTCGTAACACATGACCTTAAATTTACATCCACCTTGAAATACCATGTTCCTCCATTTATTATCATCAGACATCCACCATATTTCCCTCTTTGTAGCCTCACTCAGGCTTCACATGCCTGTATGGTACTCCTGGCCTAGATCAGGATGTCTTTCTCTATTGAGAAGAAATATGCAGTGATAATTTGGTTGATGTCCGGAAAACTAACAGAAGCTTGAATCCATCATCTAAGGTCTCATGCCCATCTGGAACTCCTATACAAAGTAAATTTGTCTTGCACTGGTCAGTGTGCATATTAGGAAACAGGCCTCTGATCAGACTAATACCAAGTGACCCTCTTCTTTATTTCCATCCCAGTTCCAATATCCCATAGTTCCCTCATGTTTTCTCATGGTTTCTTTTCTATAGTGAGACATAGTCCATCCACAAATCTTCTACTGTCCTCTATCTGCCTGTATAAACCAGGTTTACTCCCAACTCACAGAGATCCATGTCCACTGCCTCCTCAGTGCAGGGATAGGAAGTTAGGTCACATATGCAGGATGGTTACCCATTCTTGGACGGGGAAGGGCCTCATCAGCCTTAGACCTTCCTGGGTGTCACTTTTTTTTCATTGTTATCAAAGCAAATTCTGTTTTATTTTTTCTTTATTCCATTTTTGTAAAATTAGAAACAAGATTGTTTTACATGTCAATCCAAGTCCACTCTCCTGGACCTGTTGCTCTGTTCCACAAATCATGTGTGCCAGCTTCTCATATTCATCCTGGCTTGGGCAAATGTACTTATCAAAATATATGTCCAGTAGCAGCTTCTGATGCTTGGAATACAAAATGCGTAGTTTTTTCAGGCTTTCTGGAGAATTGGAGGAAACTTCCTTGTCTCCATATGTATGGGTACTCTCCAGAGTTTCTGGGGAATCGCTGACACTACAACTCCCAGAGAAACATGAGGAAAACTGGGGACTTGGATTGATTGGATGGGTGCCTTGTGGTGGGAGTAATGTGTACATTAGGGGACAGGCGTACTGGCAGGGATTGGTTAACATTGATGGTCCTGGGGACACTTGGGACCTAGGTACCTCTCAGAGTGTAGCTACAATGGAAGAGTTGATTGTGTTGAAGTTGCTTCAGCAACTAGGGTACTTTTAGACATTTGCAGATTTTGTTGAATTTCAGGGATTTGATGCCTTTGGATACTCGATTACATTGGGATTCCTGTAGGAAGTAGGAAACATTGGAATATTTGATGTTTTGATTCACTTGTAGGGATTGGAGGACGTGGTAAGCTTAATTGCATAGTGGTTCCTGTGGGAAATAGGGACTTTGAGTTATTTGTTCACATTATTTTCCTGTGGTTGTTGGGTCCCAGCCCCCACAGGGTCTCTGTGAGTTGCCTGTCAGCCAATAGCCACAGGTGCATCCTGTTCTCTAGTCCTGGCTTACAGCCCTGGCCTTGCCCCATTACACCTGGGAAAATACAAGCTCTCCTTCCACGAGCTGTTACACCTGGGGTTTTCCCACTGTGCTCTAAGTGTATATAAGGCTGCTGTCTCCCTGGAAAAAGGTCAGAGGAATAAAGCTGGAGAGACGCACGTAGCACCAGCAACCAGAAGTCTCTGCTTTTAAGTCAATCTTCAGGTTGTTTCCTGATACTTGGACTTTGTCATGGCATTGGCATTGCATGTAGAGGTGCAGCTTGAGATTCGGTAAGAAAGTGGACCCTGAGAGATCGCCCTCAGAAGACTGGGGCCAGCAAGTAAGGTTTATGAGGGTGGATTGGTGCCTCAACTGCTGAGATAATTGGATAGGAAGTGGAGAATCGATGTCTCAAAAAGAAACTGCAGTTAGTGGAATTGTTCTGGAAAGTGAAAATAATAAAAAACATTGAAAATTAAAAGTAAAGCTTTAAAAAGAAAATGAAAAGTGAAAAATAGAGTCTGGATAAGGTATAGTATTGTGCTGTCTTTAAATTGTTCAATTGCTAAAAAAGAGCAAAAGCTGCTAACAGTTCACTATTAATGCTGCTGAATTTTTTTTTTTGTTTGTTTGTTTTTTGAGACAGGGTTTCTCTGTGTAGCTTTGGAGCCTATCCTGGCACTCGCACTGGAGACCAGGCTGGCCTCGAACTCAGAGTTCCTCTGCCTCCTGAGTGCTGGGATTAAAGGCGTGTGCCACCAATCCCCTGCTAATGCTGCTGAATTAATCCAACTTATATATTTTAAAAATGCTTTGACTTCTAAATTTAATTACAAGGACAGGTTACTTGGGGAAAAGAATTTCTACTTTTGTTTCCACAGAAAATGAAAAAGCTGTGGATTCCTTCCAAACTAATAGGGTTTGATGAAGCAAGACCCTCTGAAGTAGTGTCCCAGGTGATGCAGCATCTAAAATAGCTAGGAAAAGGCAACCTTGCAGACCTTTCCCTCCAGGATTTCTGGGTTTTCTTAGGATCCCCATGGTGTTCCAGTGGCCCCTAACAGCAGGAAGTAGTTTAGAGGGAACAATGCCTGCCTTCCTAAATATTGTTTATTTTTTCATTTACATGGGGTTGGTCATACATGGTAATGACAAGGAATGTTTGCCAGATAAGAAGTGAGTAAACCTTGACAGTAAAAATGTATATAATTAGAGGTATGAGACAGAATTATTGGTCAGATGAATGTATATTTACTTAACTATATTTAATAGCCAGGAGAGCTGAAGTAAAGCAGAAGCCCATACGAAAGATTTTAGACTTTAGAGTTTTGAAAGAATCCTTCCCTCTCACAGAAGCCACCACCGCAGGTGTATTTGAGCCGCTGCTGCTTGGAGAAACAAAGGTGGAAGCATGTATATGTGCAGGACAGCAGGAAATCTCTACCTCTGAACTAGTTAGCAATGTAATAGAGATAAGAGAACTCTGCAACTGAGATGCAGCTAGAAAAAACAAAGAATATGCAGGGCAGATTGATCAAGATGAGTGTGAAGAAAGAGTTAAGTATCAGGATGAGAGTCTTCACCTCCATTTTACATTGGGAAAACAGAGGCAAAAACCAATTGGTAAAATTGTAAGATTTAGTGGAATAGCTCTCACAGGAGGTAAGGAATTTGCAGGTTTCCTCGGATCAGAGAAAAAGCAGAATTTGCAGAGCAGTGTCAGATCACAGGTGAGAAGAATAAAGTTCAAAACCTTCCTGTTTCTTAGGAGATGCTTTCCGAGGAATGGCAATATAAAGACATAGAGCAGCAGTTAAATCTTGAGATGGCAATATACATGCAGATTGGCACAGCTGCCAAGACAACATGGAACAAGCTTCCAGATGATAGAACACAGACCAAAGCCTTTGTAAAGAGCAGACAGGGACTTAGGGACTTATTTCAGAATTGTGTCTCTAGACTAATGTCGGCAACATCCAGGATAATGACCGATACAGGTGTTGAATATTTGATTCTGAAACAACTAGCTTCTGAGAATGCTAATACAGTATTGCAGGTGTGCAAAGACCTTACAGAAAGAAAAGTGACATAGATGAGTTTATTAAGATTGGTTCAGATAATGGGGTGGCAGGAACTTCAGTCAAGGATATGTTATTCCTACAGAGAAACAAGGCATAGGTAAGAAGAAAAAAAAAGGTACAAAGGCTTCTAGAGGTTGCTTTGGATGTTGTCAGACAGGGCATGAGGTCAGACAACGTCCCAACAGAGGGGAAAATAGAGAACCAGGTTTTGCCCAAGATACAGGAAAGGAAAGCAGCCACAGATGATCAACAACAGGCCATAGAGGAAAAGGCAAGTTATGTCTTTGTGGCTTAGGCAACAAGGTAATTGTAGCCTTGTAAAAAGTTAGGCAATGACCCTTTTGCTTCTATTTGTGTGGAAGAGTTTGAGGAGTACTAGTATTAGTTTGTCTTTGAATTTCTGGTGGAATTTTGCACTGAAACCACCTGACCCTGAGCTTTTTTGATTGAGAGACTTTTGATAACTGCTTCTATTTCATCAGTGGTTATATGTCTAAATTATTTATCAATTCTTGATTTCATTTTGGTAAGTGATACCTATCCAGAAGATTGTTCATTTCTTTAAATTTTCTCAGTTTGTGGGGTCCAGGTTATCAAAGGATCCCTGATGCTTCTCCGGATTTCCTCATTGTCCTTTGTTATGTTCCCATTTTTATTACTGATTTGGTTAATTAACATGCTCTCTCTCTGTGTCTTTTGGTTTGTTTTTATAATGTTTTTTCTATCATATTGATTTTTCTCCAAGAATTCTTTATTCGATTGATTATTTGCATTGCTTTCTTTGTTTCTGCTTGTTGATTTCAGCCCTCAATTTGATCATTTCATGGTATGTACTCCTCCAGGGTGAGTCTCTTTCATTTTGTTCTAGAGATTTCAGTTGTGCTGTTGATTCTCTAGTGTGATTATTCTCCAGTTTCTTTATGTGGGCACTTAGTGCTTTGAACTTTCCTCTTAGCACTGCTTTCATAAGTGTCCCATGAGTTTTCGTATGTTGTGTCTTCATTCTCGTTGAATTCTGGGACGTCTTAAATTTCTTTAATTCTTCCTTGACCCAGGAATGGTGCAGTTGCTCATTGTTGCCCATTGTTCAATTTGCACGAGTTTGTGAGTTTGCTGCAATTTTTGTTCCTGAATTTTAGTTTTAAGCAGTGGTGGTCCACTAATATACATTGGGGTTTTTCCAATGTTTTTCTGTTTAGGTTTGCATTCTTGCTGATTAGGTGGTTGATTTTTAGAATAGATTCCATGAGGCGCTGAGAAGATGGTATATTCTTTTGTGTGT
Source organism: Cricetulus griseus (assembly GCF_003668045.3). Classification (NCBI taxonomy): domain Eukaryota; kingdom Metazoa; phylum Chordata; class Mammalia; order Rodentia; family Cricetidae; genus Cricetulus; species Cricetulus griseus. Next base: position 15,759,842 of record NC_048602.1, on the reverse strand, counting down.
TGACAGAATGTTCTATGCAGGTCTGTTAAACCCAATTGTGTCATGTCTTTTGTTAATTTGTTAAGTTTCTCTCAGGTGGTCCTGTCCAGTGGTGAGAGTGGGTGTTGAAGTCTTCCAGTATAACTGTGTGAGTCCTTATATGTGATTTGTGTTTTAGTATTGTTTCTTTAATTAATGTTAGTACTTTTTTATTGGGTGTATATATGTTGGTAATTAGACTTCATCTTTATTTCCTGGGATGAATATGAAATGACCTTCTTAATTTCTTTTAACTGTTTGAATTCTTTCCTTGTTAGATATTAAGATAGGTACACCAGCTTGCTTCTTAGGGCCCTTTGCTTGGAAAATTGATTCTCAATCCTTAACTCTCAGGTAACTTCCATTTTTGAAGGTGAGGTGAGATTCTTGTATGCAGCAGAAGGATGGATTCTGTCTTCAAATCCATTCTGTTAGCCTCTTGCTTTTAATAGGTGAGTTAAGGCCTTTGGTACTGAGGGATATTAATGAACATTGATGATTGATTCTTTGTTTTGTATTTGGTTTTGGAGGGGGTATTATGTGTGAGTTTTTCCCCTATTTCTGACTTTTGGTAAAGAGTGAACATCTATTGCCTATGTTCCTGTGAGTGGAGTTAACCAGCTTGGGTTGGAGTTTTCGTTCCAGAACTTTCTGTAGGGCTGTGTTTGTGGATATGTATTATGCAAATCTGTTACTGTCATGCAATATCTTTTCTCCATCTATAGTGACTGAGAGATGTTGCTGTGTACAGTTGTCTGTGCTGGGATCCATGGTGTCTTGTTAAACATATATCCAGGACATCCTGGCTTTCAGGATTTAGGTGGAGAAGTTAGGTGTCATTCTGATAGGTCTGCCTTTATATGTTACATGGCCCTTTTCAAAGGGCTGCTCTTTTTTGTTTATTTTTTAAATATTTGAATTACAAACAAGATTGAATTACATGACAGTTCCAGTTCCCTTCTCCCTTTTTCTTTTTAAAATTCATTTAAATTCTTTAATTACTAATCATATTTACATATCCATCCCCCATTCCCTCCCCCTGCCAACCTCCAATGTTCCCCATCAAACCCCCAAGCCATTCCCCACCTCCTCCCCTGGGATATTGAGGCCCTGCACCAAGGACTTTCAAAGTCTGTCACATTATTTGGGGGAAGGCCTATGTCCTCCTTGCAGTATCTGGGCCACAATACTATCCCTTCATAGGGAATGGACTGTTAAAATCCATTTGTGCTCTAGGGTTAAGGACTGGCTCCACTTTTAGAGTTCCCATAGACTGTCTTGGCCTCCTAGCTGGCACCCACATTCAGAGGGCTTGGTTTGGTCCAATGCTGTTTCCCAAGGATTCTGACTAGGGTCTCCATGCTATCACTAGGTCAGGTCAACTGTTTCTGTGGATGACTGCAGCACTGTCTTGGCTTCTTTGCTCATCCCTCCTCCCTCTTCTCAAATGGATTCCAGGAGAATGGCTCACTACTTAGTTGTTGGTGCCTATTTGTGCTTTGATCAGCTACTGGATGAAGGCCATAGGAATGGCAACCAAGGTAGAATGGCAACGAAGGTAGACATCAATCTCATTATAGGAGAAGGGCATCAATGGCATCTTTTCCACTACTGCTTGGATTATTAGATGGGATCATCCCTGTGGATCCATTAATATTTCTCCTGTACCGTACCCCTCTCCATATCTGTACTGTCTCCCTCTATCAAGGCATCTCCTTTATTGCCCTTCTCTATTTCTCCCTTGGCTCAGTCCTCTTGTTCTCCTCCCTCCTCCGCTTCTTCTTTTCCCATCTCCTTCCTCTCCAATCCCCTGTTCTCCCACTTTTTTCAGGGGTTCTTGTGCCTTCTTTGAGGGTCTATGCAATCTTTTTTTCAAACTTTTTTATTTGAATTAGAAACAGGATTGTTTTACAAGAGAATCCCAGTTCCCTTCTCGCACCCGTTCTCCCCTACCCCCCCACTAAACCTTATCTGTCACAAATCTTTTTGTTCCCCCTGGATGGTGAGGCCTTCCATAGGGTCTTCCCTATCCTTTGGTATAGGGCCTAAGCCCACCCCTGTGTTTCCTGGCACAGGGAGCATTCCTCTATGTGGGATCTATGGGCTCCCAAAATCCACACCTATGCTAGGGATAAATACTGGGCTTCACAAGAGGTCCCATAGATTTCTGAGGTTTTCTCACAGAAAACCATGTTCCTTGGGTCAGTATCAGTCCCTTGCTGGTATTCAAGCTGTCAGCCTGGGGAGTTAGAGTTACAGTATTTTCATTTCAGCTGTTTCTGTGTGTTTCACCAGCCTGCTCTGGACCACTGTGCTCTTCACTGGTCCTTCTCTGCATCTGGGTTCCAGTTCATATTGGTGATTAGTTATGGGTGTCTGCTTCTACTTCCACCAGCTGCTGGATGAAGGCATGTAAGTCAGTCATCAATCTCATAATCAGGGGAGGGCATTTAAGGTAGCCTATCCTCCTGTTGCAGAAATAGTTAGCTGCTGTCATCTTTGTAAATCTCCAGACATTTCCCTAATGCGTGATTTCTCTGTAAACAAAAATGTCTCCCTCTATTATATCTCCATTCTTATCATGTATTCTTCCCCTGACTCCTACTTTCTGCTCCCTCTTATCCTTGGCATCCTGCTTCTTCTACCCTTCTCATTCTCCTAGCTCCCTCCCCCCTCTTCCCGTGCTCCCAATTTGCTCAGCAGATCTTGAACCTCTCCCCTCTCCCCTCTCCATCGGACCATGTATGTCTCTCTTAGCAAACTCCCTGTTTATTAGCTTCTTTGGCAGTGTAGGCTGGAAATCCTTACTCTATGTCTAAAATCCACATATGAGTGAGTACATACCATGTTTGCCTTTTTGCGATTAGGTTACCTCGCTCAGAATGGTTTCTTCAAGATCCATCCATTTTTCCTGCAAATTTCAATATTCCATTGTTTTTGTAGTACTCCATTGTGTAAATTTAACACATTTTCTCTATTCATTCTTTGGTTGAGGGGGATCTAGGCTGCTTCCAGTTTCTGGCTATTACAAATAGTGCTCCTATCAACATCTTTAAACAGATGTCCTTGTTGTATGAATGTGCTTCTTTTGGGTATATGCCTGAGAATGGAATTGCTGGATCTTGTGGTAGACTGATTCCCTTTTTTTTTTGGAGTCGCCATACTGATTTCCAAGTGGCTGTACAAGTTGGCACTCCCACCAGCAGTGGAGAAGTGTTCCCCTTTCTCCACATCCTCTCTAACATGAACCGTCATTGGTGTTTTTGATTTTGACCATTCTGACAGAAGTAAGATAGTATCTCAGTTGTTTTGATTTGCATTTCCTTGATGGCTAAGGATGGTGAACACTTTCTTATGTGTCTTTCAGCCATTTTAGATTCCTCTTGAGAATTGTCTATTTAGTTCTGTACCCCACTTTTTAATTGGGTTTGGTGTTTTGGAGACTAGCTTTTTGAGTTCTTAGTATATTTTGGAGATCAGCCCTCTGTCAGATGTGGGGTTGGTGAATATCTTTTCCCAGTCTGTCTGCTGCCGTTTTGTCTTGCTGATGGTTTCCTTTGCCTTACAGAAGCTTCCCAGTTTCAGGAGGTCCCATTTATCAATTGTTGACCTCAGTGTCTGTGCTACTGGTGTCATGTTCAGGAAGCAGTCTCCTCAACCAATTAATTAAAGGGTATTTCCCACCTTGTCTTTTAATAGTTTCCTTGTCCCTGGACTTATGTTGAGATCTTTGATCCATTTTGACTGAAGTTTTGTGCAAGGCTTGGGTCTAACTGCAGTCTTCTACATGTCTGTAACCAGTTATGCCAGCACCATTTGTTGAAGATGTTCTTTGTTCCATCGTATAAATTTGGATTGTTTGTCAAAAATCAAGTGTTCATAGGTGTGTGAGGTAATTTCAGGGTTTTCATTTCTATTCCATTGATCTACCAGTCTATTTTTGTGCCAATACCAAGCTGTTTTCAGCACTTTAGCTCTGTAATAGAGCTTGAAGTCAGGGGTGGTGATGCCTCCAGAAGTTCCTCTATTGTTTTGGCTATCCTGGGTCTTTTGTTTCTCCATATAAAGTTGAGAATTGTTTTTTCAAGGTCTGAAGAATTGGTGGGATTATGATGGGGATTGCATTAAATCTGTAGATTGCTTTTGGCAAGATTGCTATTTTTAATATGTTGATCCTACCTATCCAAGAGCATGGGAGATCCTACCTATCCAAGAGCATGGGAGATCCAACCTATCCAAGAGCATGGGAGATCTTTCCATTTTCTGGTATCTTCTTTAATTTCTTTCTTTAGAGACTCAAAATTCTTATGGTATAGGTCTTTCACATTTTTGGTTAGTGTTACCTCAAGGTATTTTATGTTTGTGGCAATTGTAAAGGGTGATGTTTTCTTGATTTCTTTCTCCACCAATGTGTCATCCATATATACTAGGGCTACAGATTTTTTTGAGTTAATCTTGTATCCTGCCACTTTGCTGAAGGTGTTTATCAGCTGTAGAAGTTCCCTGGTAGAGTTTTTCAGGTCACTAATGTAGACTACAATATCCTCTGAAAATAGTGAGTTTCACTTCTTCCTTTCCGGTTTGTAATCCCTTGATCTCCTTTTGTTGTCCTATTTCTCTGGCTAGAACTTCAAGGACAATATTGAAGAGTTATGGAGAGAGTGGACAGCCTTAGCTTGTCCCTAATTTTAGAGGAATTGGTTTGAGTTTCTCTCAATTTAATTTGAGGTTGGCTGTTGGCTTTCTGTATATTGCTTTTATGTTGAGATTTGTTCCTTTTATCCCCGATCTCTCCAAGACCTTTATGATGAAGGGATGTTGGATTTTGTCAAAGGCTTTTTCAGCATCTAGTGAGATGATCATTTGGTTTTTTTTCTCAGTCTGCTTATATGGTGGATTACATTGATGGATTTTCTTATGTTGAATCATCCTAGCATCCATGGGATGAAACCAACTTACTCATGTTGGATGATTTCTCTGATCTTGTATTCAATTTGCCAGGATTTTATTGAGAATTTTTGCATCAATGTTCATGAGGGATATTGGTCTGTAGTTCTTTCTCAGTTGTGTCTTTGTGTGGCTTGGGTATCAAGGTTATTGTAGCATCAAAAAAAAAAAAGATTGGCAATGTCCCCTTTGCTTCTATTTTGTGGTACAATTTGAGGCGTATTGGTATTAGCACTTCTTTGAATTTCTGGTAGAATTCTGCAGTGAATCCATCTGGTCCTGGGTTTTTTTGGTTGGGGACTATTGATGACTGCTTCTATTTCCTTAGAGGTTATAGGTCTGTTGAACTTATCTGTTCTTGATTCAATTTTGTTAAGTGATAACTATACAGAAAATTGTCCATTTCCTGTAAATTTTCCAATTTTGTGGAGTACAGGTTTTTAAAGTATGACCTGAAGATTCTCTGGATTTCCTCAGTGTCTGTTATGTCCCCCTTTTCATTTCTGATTTTGTTAATTTGTATGATCTCTCTCTGCCTTTTAGTTTGGATAATGGTGTGTCTATCTTGTTTATTTTTTTTCTTGAAGAATCAACTTTCTTATATTCTTTTAATTGTTTTCTTTGTTTCAACTTTATTGATTTTCGCCTTCAGTTTGGTTGTTTTCTGGTGTCTGCTCTTCTGGGGTGAATTTGCTTCCATTTTTTTTCTAGAGCTTTTCGCTGTGATGTCAAATCTCTGGTGTGGCTATTCTCTAGTTTCTTCATGTGAGCACTTGCAGCTATGAACTTTCCTCTTAGTACTGCTTTCAAAGTGTCCTATAAGGCTGGGTGTGTTGTATCAACATTTTCATTAAATTCTAGGAAATCTCTAATTTCTTATTCTTCATTGACCCAGGAATGCTGCAATTGCATGTTCAATTTTCATGTGTTGGTAGGATTTTTGCACTTTGATTTGTTTTTGATATCTAACTTTAAAGCATGTTTGTCTGATAAGTACAGGGGATTATTCCAATGCTTTTCTACCTGTTGAGGTTTGCTGTGTTGCCAAGAATGTGGTCGATTTTTGAGAAGGTTCTCTGTGATGCTGAAAGAAGGTATATTCTTTTGTGTTTGGATAGAAAGTTCTATAAATGTAAATACCAATTGGGTCATAACTTCTGTTAGTTCCTTTGTCTCTTTGTTAAGTTTCTGTCTGATGTTTGTGTCCAGTGGTGAGAGTGGGGTGTTGAAGTCTCCCGCTACAACTGTGTGAGGCCTTCTTTGTGATATGAGTTTTAATCATGTTTCTTTTATGAATTTTGGTGCCTTTATATTTGGGGCATAGATGTTTAGAATTGAGACTTCTTCCTGATGGAGTTTTCCTGTGAATATGAAATGACCTTCATTTCTTTTGATTTTAGTTTGAAGTCTATCTTGTTAGATACTAGGATAGCTACCCCATCTCGTTTCTGGGTTCATTTTATAGGAGTATCTTATCCCAACCCTTTACTCTGAGGTAATGTCTGTCTTTGAAATTGAGGTGTGTTTCATGTATGCAGCAGAAGGATTGATTCTGTCTTTGTATCCAATCTGTTAGCCTGTGTCTTTTTATAGGCGAGTTAAGACTATTAAAATTGAGGGAAATTAAGGTCCATTGAGTGTTTATTCTTTGTTTTTGGTTTGATGTTGGTACTGGTATTGTATGTGGATTTACACTGCCTTTTATTTTGTGTTTTTGTATAGTGGGATTATTTATTGCCTATGTTTATATGAGTGTAGTTAATTTCCTTAGGTTGGAGTTTTCCTTCCAGTACTTTCTGTAGTGCTGGATTAGTGGTTACATATTGTTTAAATCTTGTTTTTTTTTTTGTCGTGGAATATCTTTTCTCCATTTATATTGATTGAAAGATTTTCTTAGTATAGCAGTCTGGGCTGGCATCCATGTTCTCTCAGAGTTGCTAGAATATCTATCCAGGTCTTTCTAGCTTCCATAGTTTCCATGGAGGAGTCTGGTGTAATTCTGATAGGTTTGCCTTTGTATGTTACTTGGCCTTTTTCCCTTGCTGCTCTTAATATTTTTTATTCATTCTGTATGTTTGGTGTTTTAATTATGTGATGAGGGGACTTTCTTTTGTGGTCCACTCTATTTGGCATTCTCTAGCCTTCTTGTACTTTCATTGGAATGTCTTCATTTAGGTTGGGAAAGTTTTCTATGATTTTTTCTTGAATAAGTTTTCTGCACCTTTGGTTTCGGTTTCTTCACCTTCTATACCTATTATCCTTAGGTTTGGTGTTTTCAGGGTGTCCCATATTTCCTGGATATTTTGCGTTATGGATTTATTTATCTTCAGACTTTCTTTGCTTGATGAGTTTATTTCCTCTTGTTTGTTTTCAGCATCTGAGATACTGTCTTCCATCTCTTGCATTCTATTGGTTATGCTTGCATCTGTGGTTCCTGATTGTTTACGCAGCTTTTCCACTTCCTGCATTCCCTCAGTTTGTGTTTTTGTTTATTGTTTCTAATTCAGTTTTCATGTCCTGAACTGTTTCCTTCAGCAGTTTAATTGTATTTTCTTGGCTCTTTTTGGTTTTCCTTGATTTCTTGCATCTTTTGGGTTGTCTTTTCTTCCATTTCTCTGAAGGATTTTCTGATTTCCTCGCTTAGGTTCTCTATCTGCATGAAGTTGTTTTTTAAGGTTGCTCTCTTCTGCTTCTTCTGTGTTGGGAAGTTCATGTCTTGCTGGTGTAGAGTCCCTGGACTCTGGTGTCATATTGGTTTTCCTGTTGTTGGATGTGTTCTTATATTGTAGTTTTCCCATCCCTTGTTCCAGTCGGTACAGTTGGTGTCACTTCCTTTCCTGGTGTGTATGGGTCCAGTGTTCTCTTCAGGTGTGTGCAATTGTCTTTGATACTCTGATGGGTTTCAAGTAGGGTTCAGGCAGGTCTGAGGCACTCGCTCTCCAGGTGGGTGAGAGCAGCACTGGTGCAGAAATGTCAGCAGACTCTGGGTTGCTTGGTCCTCAGGGGCCGAGTTGTCCTGTTGAAAATCCCTGGGAAGGGTGGGCAAATGGAAGTTGGGCCCAAGGCAGGGGCTGAAGCAGCTCACCTCTGCACTCTCTGTGGTCTTGGAGGGGGGCCTCTGGAATAGGCCAGCGATATCAGCAGAGCCTTGATCCCAAGGCCCTCAGGATCCGATTCAGTCTGCCTGCAGTTCCCTGGGTGGGATTTGCCAGGGCAGACAGGCAGAAGTTGGGTCCAAGTGAGGGCCAAATCAGCTCACCTCTGCACTCTCTGCACTCTGGGGGGGGGCGGAATGGCCCAGAGATCTCAGCAGGGTCAGGATCTCAGGGTCCTCAGGGACCGATTCCGGGTCTATGCAATCTTCCTTTCTTGTCCTCCTCTATTCCTTCCTTGTCTCACTCCTCTTGCTCTCCTCCCTCTTCCCCTTCTCTTCCCAGCTCGTTCTCTCAAACCCCCAGGTCTCCCACTTTTTTCAAAGTTCTTGTTCATTCTTTGAGGGTATATGCAATCCTCTCCTTGTTTCCTAGCTTCTCTAGCACTGTGTATTATAGACTGGTAATCCTTTACTCTCTAAAAAATCATAAAACATATTATGGTTTTACTTTTGTGACTGGGTTACCTCACTCAGGATGGTTTAATCTAGTTCCATCCTTTGCCTGGGAATTTCAAGATTGCATTGTTTATTTTTTCTGGTGAGTATTACTCCATTGTGTAAATGTACAACATTTTCTCTTTTCAGTTGAGGAGCATCTAGGTTGCTTCCAGGTTGACTACTACAAATAATGCTGCTATAAACAAAGTTGAACATCTGTCCTTATTTTAGGAATTTTCATCCTTTGTGTGTATGCACAAGAGAGGAATTGCTGAATCTTGAGGTAGACTGATTCCCATTTTCCTGAGAATGCAATACTGATTTCTACAGTGGTTGTACAGTGGTTGTACACGTTTGCACTCCCACCAGCAATGGAGGAGTGTTCCTCTTTCTCCACATCCTCTCCAGCATAAACTGTGATTGTGATATTGATTTTTAGCCATTCTGACAGGAGTAAGATGGTATCTCAGAGTTGTTTTGATTTGCATTTCCCTGATGGCTAAGGATTTTGGGCACTTTCTCAATTGTCTTTCAGCCATTTTAGACTCCTCTCTTGGGAATTTTCTATTTAGTTATGCACTCTACTTTTTAATAGGATTGTTTGGTGTTTTGGTGGCTAGTTTCTTGAGTTTGTTTATTTTGGTGATCAGCCGTGTTAGATGTGGGTTTGTTGATATCTTTTCCCATTCTGTGGGCTGGTGTTTTGTCTTGTACTTAAGCTTCTCGGTTTCAGGAGGTCCCATTTATTAATTGTTGGATCTCGATGTTTGTGCTACTGGTGTAGTGTTCAGAACATGGTCTCCCATACCAATTTGTTCAACGGTACCACTTATCTGGTCTCCTTGGAGGTTCAGTGTGGCTGAATTTATGTTGGTCTTTGATCCATTTGTACTTAGGTTTTATACTTTGTGATAGATATGGATCCATTTGAAATCTTCTACATGTCTGTATCCAGTTATACCAACACCATTTGTTGAAGATCCTTTCCTTTTTCCATTTTATAACTTTAGCTTCTTTGTCAAAAATCGGGTGTTTTTAGGCATGTGGGTTAATATCACTTCTTTCAATTCAATTCCATTGGTCAAACTTTCGACTTGAGTGCCAAAATAAAGCTGGTATCCAGACTATGGCTCTATAACAGAGCTTGAAGTCAGGGATGGTGATGACTCAAAGTTCCTTTATTGTACAGGGTTGTCTTGGTTATCCTGGGTTTGTTCTTCTATATGAAGTTGAGTACTGTTCTTTGAAGGTCTATGAACTGTTGGGACTTTGATGGGGATTTCAATGAATCTGTATATTGCTTTTGGCAAGATTGCCATTTTTATTATGTTGATCCTACCTATCCAAGAGCATGGGAGACCTTTCCATTTTCTTGTATCTTCTGTAATTTCTTTAAAGACTCTTACTATACATGTCTTTCATATTTTTGGTTAGTGCTACCCTAAGATACTTTGTTACTTGCTATTGTAAAGGGAGAGGATTCTCTGACTTCTTTCTTAGTGCATTTATCATCTGTATATAGTAGGGCTACTGATCTTTTAGAGTTCTTTTATCAACTCTAAAATAGAATGAAAAATAGAGAGAGAGGAGGGAAGGAAGGAAGGAAAATAGTACAATTCTGTGAACCTTGAGTTTTATTGCGATTTCTTATATGTTGCTATATACTGGGTAAAACATCCACACCCAAGTGTAGGCCTCATGTTCAGGTCAGGAGTTCCTGGACTCCATTAGTGTGTGTGTGTGTGTGTGTGTGTGTGTGTGTGTGTGTTTCTGTCACTCTTTCTGTCTGTTTCTTTGTGTATGCATTATTTACTTTTTTATTTACTTATATAATTTTATTATCTGTAGATAACAATGAAATATTTGGTGACTAAGCATGCGGATTACAGCTGGCGGAGAGGAAAGAATCCCATTTTAAATATTTCTATCTCTGTGTGTACATTTGTTGTTTTAGCAGGGTCTTTGTGTGTAGCTTCGGCCATCCTGGAAAGCACTGTATAGATCAGGCTAGTCAACTCACAGATATGCGATTGCCTGTGCCTCCTAAGTCCTACGATTAACAATAGACCTTATGACAAGGTGATGAAAATATATTTAATAAAGTTTTCTGCTGAAAAGCCAGTAATAATTTTACTAGATCCACCACTACATAAAATGTGTTTTTAAAAGTTATTTTCTGAATTTTCTTTTTAAATTAATTTTCATTTAAATTATAAACAATTTAATTTTATATACCAATCCCAGTTTCTTCTGCCTCCCATTCTTCCCATTCTCCCACCCTCCCCCCCCACCACCCTATTCCAAATCCCATCCACTCCTAAGGGAGGGTGAGGCCTCAGAGATACAATCTTATAACTGCCAGAATGACTTATATAAAAAATACTGAGGACAGCTTAATGTTGAGGATGTGGGGTCAAGGGAGGATTCCTCCACGGCTGGTGGAATTGCTAAATTGAACACCTCCTTCAGAAATTACTATGGTGGTTTCTCAAAAAATCGGAGTCAGTCTACCTCAAGACCCAGAAATACCACTCTTGGGCATATACCCAAAGGATGCCCATTCATACCACAAGGACACTTTCATAGCAGCTTTATTCATAATAGACAAATCGAATTTGGGAGCCCATCCCCCATGGAGGGATAGTCTCTTAGCTTAGATACATGGCAGAAGGCCTTGGTACAAACCCAAAACATGTGACAGACTTTTATTCCCCCACAGGACTCTTCACCCTCCCTGAGGAGTGGATGAGGGGTGGGATGGGATTTGTAGGGGACAATTGAAGGACAGGAGGGAGGGGGAACTGGGATTGGTATATAAAATAAGTTTTTTTTAATTTAAATAAATATTCATTAAAAATGAAATTTAGAAGCAGAAAAAAATAGTGTATGGTTGTTCTCATTGGAACACCTAGAGGCTAAAATTGAGACGTTTGTCTATTGTTTGTTCATGTTTCTTCTTACCTTTCGAGTCAGGGTCTCCTATAACCCAGATAGACTTTGGATCTGGACACGATGGGAGAGCCTGCTGAGATCCTGGGTAAGTCGGCCACTAAAGCTTCCGAGTAGATGGTGGGGTGACATGACTGGACCGTTTTACACTCCCAACAGCAATGAAAAAGAACTCCTTTGCAACCACATCTTCACCTCCATGTGCTGTGGTTAGTTTTATTCACCTTGGCATTTCTGAGTAAGAAAAATAGCTCCAAGTAATTTTAATTTACATTGATGTGGTGCTATAGATGTTGAAGGGTGTGTGTTTACTTGTTTTCTTTCTTAAGGACAGGTCACGTTATGCAGTCCTGGGTGTCCTAGAAGTCCCTGTGGAGATCAGGTTGTTCACAACCTCACCACCATACCGAGCCAGTTTTAACTTCCTATTTATTTTATTCCTTGTTTGATGAGATAGGGTTTTTCATTGTAGTCCTGGCTGTTCCATAACTCTCTATTTAATAGGTGGCCCCCAACTCAGAGATGCTCCTGCCTCTGCCTCCCTAATACTGGGATTAAAGGCATGCACCACCATGCCCGGTTAGGGTTGCTTATCTTGCAGTTCATTTAAAAAAAATTCTTCATAAGCTCTGAGGTTGGGTTGGTTTGAATCTCAGGTGTATTGCTGAGCAGGCCTGCCAAACCCAAAGCTACATGAGCTGCAGCTGAAGCAGACAGTCTACAGGGAAGCTTCAGCCTCAGTGAGAGGCACAGATGTAGTCCATGACCCACTGCATCCTAGCTCCGTCTGGGATATCAGCACACTTCTGGGTTCAAACCAGCTCTAAGTTTCCAACATGCCTTTAGACACTGCCTTATCTCCTTGAACTACAGACAAATGCTAGGATGGTCAGGGCTACACAGAGATTTGTGTGCCCCAGCTAGTCATTAAGACCAGCAGAGTATCTGGGCATGGGGTCTCTCCTGAGGTGTCTTTGCTCAAGAGATCTACCTGGTGTTACCTGAGGTTCTTCAGGTGGGTGGTGTTGTGTCCAGTCAGAACTAGGATTATCTGTTTTTGTTTTTGTTTTTTCGAGTCAGGGTTTCTCTGTGTAGCTTTGGAGGTTGTCCTGGAACTAGCTCTGGAGACCAGGCTGGCTTTGAACTCACAGAGATCCACCTGCCTCTACCTTCCAAGTGCTGGGATTAAAGGCGAGAGCCGCCACCACTGCCTGGCTGGTATTATCTTGCTTGTCCTAAATGTTTTAGATTCATTTTTTCTGCATGAGTGTGTGGCTTATATATAGTTAAGAAAAGGCCATTGAATCCCACTGCAAGAACAAGTACTCTGAAATGTTGGCCCTCTCACCAGCCCCAATTGTTGCCTTCCCCCACTTTTGCTCTTTGGCTTTTTGAGACAGTTGTTTGTTTGTTGAGACAGGATAACCTGTAACCCTGCTGGGCTTTCCAGGTTCTACACAGTCAATCTCCACTCATTGGTCTTCTTTCTTCCACCACCCAGGAGGTGGGATTACAGGCATATTCTAGCAGTCTGTAGAGTTCATGAATGACCTAACTTCAGTAACGCTTCAAATAGATCAGTCAGTAGTGAAACACAAGAAATCAGGGTTACATGGAGAACAGGCATCCGAGTAACATGTTAGGTTATGCATTTTCAGTTGTGATTCCCATGAATCGAGAATAAAGACCTGAGCCAGGCATAGTGGAATGTGCCTTCAGTTCTATCACTAGGGAGTCTCTGAGTCTGGAACAGCCAAGGTTACCAGGTGTGATCATCCCTAACTAAAACAAAAACAAAACACTGCCCTCCCAAACCAGTAAACAAAATAAATAAAAAATTAAAAAGTAACAAGTAAACATGGCTCACCGCTCAGTCAAGACTTTTGCAAATTCTAGAGCAGGGTGGGCTATAATAGACACGCTTCCTCAGAAAAATCAACAAAACCCCTATGGGCTAGGGACATGCATCCCCTGGCAGGGTGCTTGCTGAATAAGTAACAGTTCCTGGGTTCTCTGGAGGTGGAGCCTTCGCTGTGTCAGTTTTCATGTTCTCAGCACAAACCACCACTCTCCCGGCTCAAGCAGAAAGAATGGACTGAAGGGCACCGGTCACTCAACCTTTTCATCCCAGAACTTGGGAGGAAAGGCAGAGTCGGGCAGGTCTCTGGGAATCTGTGGGATTCATCTGGTTACATAGGGTGCTCTATGGAAGCTGAATCTTGCAAGACCCTGCCTCAAAATCAGGAAAGAAAAGCTGCCACCATCAAAGCCACACCTTTGGAGGGTGTGGCTAAAGAGTAGGTTGGGGCTTCTCAGTTCCAGTCTGTATAGGCCCCGAGTTTCTGGACTGCTGGGTAGGGAACTAGGGAGTATGAGTGGATGTGGAGGGTGGGCCCAACAACCAGAGGACATAAGCCACAGGTCCTCTGACAAAATCCTAAATGATCCTAAACAGGACAGAGTGTACAAACATGCAGGAGTCTACTGTTTGCTGCGGTGAGTTGGGGCCTGGGGGAGCTGAATGAATAATGGATGTCCTTCTCTTGGGCAGGAAGCAAGCCTGGAGAGGAAGAACAGGCACAGTGTGATAGAGGGAGGTTCTCCCGCAGACCCCCCTCCTGTCTCTCTGTATTGAGGGGCTTGTATAAGATTTTATTTATTATGAATACAGTCTATACAGTCGTCTGTCTGCAGGCCAGCAGAGGGCACCAGATCTCATTCAAGGTGGTTGTGAGCCACCATGTGGTTGCCAGGAAATGAACTCAGGACCTTTGGAAGAACAGTCAGTGCTCTTAACTGCTGAGCCATCTCTCCAGCCCGAGAGGTGCTGATTCTTAGGCTAAGTAAGCTTCTATGCACTGCTTTCCTGCCAAGACATAGCCCTGAACCCAGTGCAGCATAGGAAGCCAGGGGATTGAATGGCATCTGTGATCAGTTTTACTTGTTCTACTAGATATTGCCATGGGGGAAGATGAACCAGATGTTTCCAGACACTTATTTTCTCCCAACACCTCCAGTACCCTCAGGTCTCAAAATGCCCCCAGGTTCTCCAGTGAACCCAGGTTTCCAGGTTTCCACACGTCCCTCAGATCTGCCTTGTCTCCCAGTTCTGACTCCCTAAGTCTCTCCAGGTCCTCAAGTTCCCCTCTGTCTCTAAGCCAGAAGGAGAGTGAGCACATCAGGCCCATCAAGAATCTAAGGGGTGAGCTGGAAGCATATTTCAGATTTTGCAGGTTTCCCAAATGTAAGCAGCCTGTTAGCTGTAGCAAAGGATTGACTTGATTGAGTACCAGAGCCAGCTCTGTCCCTTCTCTTGTCCCCCTCTTCCCAGGTCCAGATAACCACTCCCCGCCTAGCAACCTGCACACTGACAGACCTACAGCACTTTGATGGCTCTTTGATTGCTATATCTGCTTGTCTCCTGGGTACAGAGAATTGGCTGAGTTTTTCATTAGTGTGGAACAAGGCTTGGTCACCACATTCCCCTTCAATCTCTGCGTACAATTGCAAGAACCTTCTAGAACCACAAGGTGTCCAGCAGTGTTTCTACAGGTCTAGAGTTCAAGGTTCCCATTGAATCCTCTGATCTGCTAGCATAAATTTCCCTTGTCCTTGGATCATGTCCTACCCAATCTGTCTCCTCCCCCCATGGGGCCACCCTTGTTATAAAAAACTGGGTGGGATGGGAGGGAGTCATGGTTTGATTGTTCTACTCAGCATATTCATATGTGGGACATAGAAAACTGTGTGAGGAACCTATCCCTGAGCTCTATTCTTCTACTTTGCCCCACCCCCACCTCACCACCACCCCTGCAGGTCTAGTTTAGGAACTGGAGCCCTAGAGATTCTCAAGAGCATCACAAGAACTAGAAAAGCCAAGACAGTGAGAAGAAACCAGATTTCAGTGCATCAGAGCAAGGGCTCCATGTCCCTGCCACTGGCTGTGCTGTGTCCTCAGGACTTTCATATGTTAGCTAGCTCCCTGAAGCCAGACCCTCTAGTATCATCCCAGACCTTCCTCTGTCTTCATCAGGCCTGGGAAAATCATTAGATCCATGTGCAGCTCAAAATTCTACCTGCAGCCACAGTCCCAGCCCTTCATGGAGATGAAGCTCACAGCACACCGCCATTCCCAGACTATTTCTGGGTTCAAGGCCTCTATAGAGTCAAAATCTCTCTAGATAACAATAAGGCATTTTTTTCCAAAGCATGTGGTTTCCTGACTTTGTCCAGCCCAACACATCTCAAGCTTATGGCTACGAACAACTTTTTCCAAATAATAGGTGGCGTTGTAAAAAGGTGGGCCCAGGACATTTTTCAAATATAAGAAGTGGTTGTGTGGTGGTGCCTGCTTAGTCCTCAAGATCCCCAGGTGATGTCCTGGTTTGGGTTCATGTTTCTGAATGAATGCACAAGTTTCTCACCTACTGCCTAATAAATGTCTCACCTACTGCCTAAGAATTTTGGCTGCTTTCCTGAACTCAGTTCCAGTCTTTGTTAATGTTTAGCCATGAAGACCAGCTCTCATTTAGCAGCCACTGGAGGAAGCTCTTGGGTTTCTAAGAGAAACAGTAGAATGGATGGACACAGGTGATTTTCCTGCTGAACACATCTCCCAGAGCTCCACCTGGTGAGCTTCCTCAAGTGCTTAGTGTTGTGCCACCCAGAACTGAGTTTTTTTGTTTGTTTGTTTGATTTGGTTTGGTTTTTTTGAGACAGGATTTCTCTGTGTAGCTTTGGAGCCTGTCCTGGCACTTGCTCTGCAGACCAAGCTGGCCTCCAACTCCCAGAGATCCGTCTGCCTCCCGAGTGCTGGGATTAAAGCCCGAGCCACCAATGCCCAGATCAAAACTGCGTTTTGATTGCTTGTTTACTTGCTAAATCTGGTACCCGCTGATTTTTATTGTGTATTGTATATTTTAGTTTGTTGAATTTTATTAGCCACAGACATTGGCCATTAAACTCAATTCTTTATTGTATGTATAGTGTTATATATAAATTGTGCTCGGTTTCCATGTTATCTTTGACCACCTGTGGGATCTCTGAGTTTGAATTCAGCCTAATCCATTGAAAGAGTTAGATAGAAGCCAACATGTGTTATAAAGAAAACTTGTATCAGCTAAACAAATAAGGAAGGAAGGAAAGAAGGAAGGAAGGAAGGAAGGAAGGAAGAAAGCAATCAGCTAGCCAGCAAGCAAGCAAAAATGAGAGAAGTAACAAGATAACTTAGGAAAGCCAGGAAGAGTGAAAGAAAGACAGAGTGACAGCCATAGGAAGGAAAACAGAAGACGCCTGGGAAGCAAGCTAAGTAGAGTCAAACCTCCTGAAGAGGACAAGCAGCAAAGGGATGTCAGTTTACTCCTTCACTTCAGGCAGTCCAAAGAGGACACGAGTCCCCCAAGGCTTGGCCAAGGTCCTGTTAGTTTGTAGGCACCCTAGGTGTCTGGAATTTAGTTTTCTGCCCAATATAAAAAGTCCTCAAGTAGATCCATAGCATTGGGAACACAACACTTGGGATGGTCTGCTGGCTATGAGAGGATAATGGGTGGAGATACTGGTAGGGACCTGGATGGAGAAGGTCAGGTTCTTGGAGAGACTGCTGATATCCAGAGTGAATTGGCCAAAAGGCTCCTGTGTTAATGGTGAAGTTTAGGTAGAGACACCTGTGATTACCTACCTTTAATCCTTGGTTAGAGACAGAGAGGACCAAGAAAAGATCAGAAGACATGGGATTTCTATAATCTGGGTGAGGTTCCTCTTCATTACCAGCCTTCCTGGGCAGTCTTGTACTAATATGGGAGCTATTGTTATGTTTGTTTATTCCACTGTTTAGAGAACTTAGAGCCTAAGGAAGCGGTAATACAGGCAGAGAGAAAATACTAGGTGCTATCCCTGATGCACAGGAAGTTTGGAAAAAATTTGCAAATCCTTGGAAGACTTGAGTAAACCCTGGGGATTATGGAACTATTCTATTTCCCTCCTCCTAGGTTGCCAAGTAGGGGACAGCTCTTCAGTAGGAGCACATCCAAGTATGCTTCTCCATCCACCAGTGCCTGGAGTTCTCCAAAAAGATGCAGTCATTTCAGGAAACTTAAGCAGCCATATGACCCAGGTTTACCACCATCTTCCAATGCACAGTTGGAACCAGGTTTCCAGACGTGTGAAGAACCTTCATGGAAGTCAAGTTTGCTGACGTCTCTAAATCCCCCATTTCACTCAGAAGTTCAAATGCAATCAAGCCCCCCACATCATCTAGTCTATGTCAGCAAATGGAGCCTTAAAAGATCACAAAGTCGCCTATTTTCTCAAGAAAAGATACAGCAAACTTGCCAGTGGTTCTCAGCTCTTACAGATCTATATCCAGCACGGACTCCACAATGGACACCAGTACCATCATCACCGGACTCAAAACTCCCAATACATCAAGATCCCCAAATAATGGGAACCAGATCATCACCCAGCCCTAATCAACACATGATTTTGAGTTCCTCTTCAAGGTCTGCCTGTGAGGGTTCCTCAGGCTCTACATTTCTGTCCCATCAAGGTCGAAATGCAGGTCCAAGGAAGCAGCGGAAGGAACGAACTGTATACACAAAGGAGCAAAAGCTGCTCCTTCAGGAACATTTCAAACAATGTATGTACCCGAGCTTTGACCGACGCAAGGAGCTGGCAGTTATAGTTTGCGTGACGGAGAAAGAGATCAAGGTCTGTATTGCTCTTGTACAGGCACCATAGCTGGTTTTGCTAAGTGAGAAAGGCACAGTTATCAGTCCCATACCCTTAGTGATCCCTCAGTTCTTGGATCAGCTTGGGACAATTGTGCATATTGGACCTATGTGCATTGATGTCTGGGCCTGGTTGTTGTTCTTCAATCTGGGCACCATTATGGAGCTGCATTATCATCTTGGTAGGGTCTCAGGAACCCAAAACTGTATTTATGTGGGTAGTAGCTAGAGACAAGGTTTCCATACAGCATGTTCAACTTGTCACACCAGTCTTCTGACTTCTTCTTTGTCCTTCCAGATCAGGTTCAAAAATAATCGAGCAAGGTACAGACTGAATGAGCCACCGAATGTTCAAGATGACAGCCAGTGAAACTAAAGCTGCTTCTTGGTTGAACTATTCCCATGGTAACTTATCTGTTCTTGTCTCTGCTGGGGTAGGTCCATGTCTCCAGGCACATCCATTGTGGGCTCCATTCCCCAACTCAACCACAATCTGACAGCATCATATCTGGGGCATAGAGCAGTGTGTGATGAGTTCCCTAACCTCTGCACTTCTATCTTGCACCAGTTGTGACTGAGGAACATCCACAAGAACATCTCAAAATGCCAGGAAATCAAGGAGAAGAAGCCAGCTGTCAGAGAGACAAAACAAGTATTCCTGTCTCCATCCATAGCCCTGCCACTGAGTAATCAGGCTATCAGTTTGTTATTTTCCCAAAACCAGCCCTTCTAATATTGCCTTGGACTTTCTCTTATATTGGTCAGGTTCTGGGGGAAATTCAAAGTATGGGGCTAGTTGTCCAAGACCCTGCTACATGAACCATTGGTCCATTTCTATTAAAAAAAAGCTACATACCCATTTCAATCAGTAGCATTTCAAGACACAACAGAGTCAGCTTCAGTGATAATCCAGTCCAACTAGAACTCTCGGACACCTCCCCCTTGAGGTTCAGTGGCAGCTGAAGCTACCAACAAAGGTGCAGGCTACAGCCACAGACTCAGCCCTACATGGCGCAGATGCTCACAGCACACCTGTGTTTCCTGACCACTTCTTGGTTTATGGCCTCTAGAGAATGGGCATCTCCCTGGATCACATTCTGTCTCCCAATTGTGCTGTTTCCTGACTTTGTCCAGCTCCACTCCACCCAGAGATTATTTCTAGGAAGTATTTGGTCCTTGAGAAGATATTACTGTAAAAACTAGAGGTAGCATTGTAAAAACATGGGCCCAGGACTTTTCTCTCTCTTATAGGAGTGGATGTGGGTTGGTACCTGTTTAGTCCTGAGGATTCCCAGGTGATGTCCTGGTTTTGATTCATGTTTCTTAATCTGCCAGCTTCCAGCCTCCTTCATGTGGTTACTGGCTGCTATCAGAATTGT